>NW_025535251.1:22500-47500 GCF_020615455.1 Coregonus clupeaformis | reverse complement strand
CCTCTAATAGTTAGGGTTAGAATTGGGCAAGGGAGTGGAGTGATCTGGCTGGTGTAGCGGTAATGCTGCAGCCTCCAATACACACGTCTGCGGTGTCGGTTTGAATCCAGCTTACTGCCCTTTGACACAACCTCTCTCTATCTTTCCCCACTCTCATCCTTTCTCTCTCTCTCTATTCAATAAAGAAAATACCTTAAAAGTGTATATCTAACATTAAAATGGGGTAAGCTGATCCTAAATCTGTCAATGTGACTACAGACAACGTCTACCCAGAGCCTCCTAACCTCTGACCTCTAACCCAGCGTTTTCCAATCCAGGTCCTGGGAACCAAACTGGTGTACATTTTTGTTTTGGCCTAACACTAACACACCTGATTCAAATAAACAACTCATCAAGCCTTTGATGAATTGAATCAGGTGTGTAGTGGGAAGGCTAAACCAGAAATGTGCAGCCCTTGGGGTCCCCAGGACTAGGACTGGGAAACGCTGCCCTAACACTTTTTTGCTTACCTGGATTCACGGGTTTTACGCTCAAACTTTTGGAAGAGAGTGATGGTACTCTTTTGAAACTTCCCTAACCCCTAACCTCTGACCTCTAACCCCTGGTGCCCTGCTGACCTTTTGCTTGTTGAGGATCTTCATGGCGAAGTGTTGCCCAGTCTCTTTGTGCTTGACCAGCATGACGCGGCCAAACGAACCCGTACCCAGAGTTTTCAACCGCTCAAACTGATCGAGACTCGCTGTGTTCTGAGGAGGAGAGGGCCACAGAGAAACGGTTACAGAGAGGGTGTGTGTGTGTTTGTGTGTGTGTTAACTCAGTGACGTGTGGGTTTTCAAGCATGAACTGCTCGTTGCAAGTCCTGCCACAACATCTCAAAATTCCTCCACAGCGACGTGAGAGACTGATCAACAACTACAGGAAGCATTTGGTTGGAGTCATTGCAGCTAAAGGTGGCACAACCACTTATTGAGTGTAAGGGGGCAATTACTTTTTCACACAGGGGAATTAGGTGTTGCATAACTTTGTTTATGAAATAAATGAAATAAATATTAAAATGTTGTGTTATTTGTTCACTTATGTTCCCTTTATCTAATATTAGGTTTTGGTTGAAGATCTGATAACATTCAGTATCACAAATATGCAAAAGAAAGGGGGCAAATACTTTTTCATAGCACTGTATACTTGTGGGGACCAGAAGTCCACACAAGAATAGTAAATCAAGAAGAATTTGACCAACTGGGGACATTTTGTTGGTCCCCACAAGGTCAAATGCTATTTCTAGGGGGTTAAGGTTAGAATTAGTGTTAGAATTAGGTTTAGGGTTAGGAGATAGGGTTAGTTTTAGGGTTAGGAGCTAGGTTTAGGTTTAGGGTTAGGGTTAAGGTTAGGTTTTTGGGTTAAGGTTAGGTTAGGGTTAGGGTAAGGGTACTGGTTAGGGTTAGGTTTAGGGGTTAGGGAAAATAGGATTTTGAATGGAACTGAATTGTATGTCCCCACAAGGTTAGATGTGCAAGACTGTGTGTGTGTGTGTATGTGTGTGTGTGTGTGTGTGTGTGTGTGAGTGTGGCCTTAGTAATGATAGGAAGAAGATGAGATGCCATCTAACACACAGGACAGGTGCAGTCTGCCACATTCAAGAGCAACAACTATTAGCACATGAGCAGCATTTCTTTATTCAGATAAGAATCAGTTATCCAATTACACTCTCTCTCTCTCTCTCTCTCTCTCTCTCTCTCTCTCTCTCTCGCTCTCACACACACACATACACACATATCTGATCTCACACACACATATAACTATCTGATTCCTCAGATAACTCACCTGTGCAGGGTTCTCCCACTTCTTGAGAAAGTCCTCTTTGGCTTTAGCGAGGAACTCCTTCACTGTTGGACAAACACACACACAGTTATCAATTTGTCCTTGAGAGGAGCCTGTACACCTGTGTGTGTGTGTGTGTGTGTGTCTGTGTATGGGGGTGTATGGGGCTGTGTGTCTGTCTGTGTGTGGAGGTATGTGTCTGTGTGTGGGGGGGGGGTGTGTGTCTGTCTGTGTGTGGGGGGTGTGTGTGTGTGTGGGGGGGTATGGGGGTGTGTGTGGGTGTGTGTGTCTGTGTGTGTCTCTCTCTCTCTCTCTTTCCCCCATCTCTCTCTCATCTCCAGAGTGTGTGTCAGTAACAGGGTGACACCTGGACAACAGGACAGTCTCATTAGAGACCTACTGCTACATCTCACAGTCACACACACACACAGTCACACACAGTCACCACACAGTCACACACAGTCACACACACACACACACAGTCACACACACAGTCACACACACACACAGTCACACACACAGTCACACACACACACACACACACATCACACACACACACAGTCACACACACACACAGTCACACACACACACACAGTCACACACACACACACACAGTGACATGTGTACCCATACTCTGCTATACGGATCTATGAACACAGAAAAACTGGTTTGGAGAAACGAGCGTGACAGCACATGGTCATGGTTCACACACACACACACACACACACACACACACACAGTATCCTACTCCATACAGTTCGCTCAGGAAAGACTCATTATAAGCGACTATTATAAACTGTTATAACCTAACCACCCTGTAGGCTATAAAAACAAGAGTCTCCCTGCCAGTCATTTATGGGGTAAAGCACCAACGTTTCAGCATCCCAGTGTCTTCTTCAGGGTGATAAGAAATGACTGGGAGCTTTATAAAGACTGTGCCACTGTCTCCTTTTGGCCTCCAGTTTCCTCTCCGTTAGTCAGCACCTCTACTAACGTTTTGGGGTGTGCGCCAGCTCATGCTTTTTAATAACCTAACTACCCCACCATCCCCACCTCCACCACCACCTCCACCACCACCACCACCACCACCTCCACCACCTCCACCATCACCACCTCCACCATCACCACCTCCACCATCACCACCTGTCCTCGAGTGCTACAGCATGCGCCCTGGCCTCCAACATGCCGCCTGGTAACGGTATCTAACAGCAACGTGGCCATTCTTACACCTGGCCTGCAAAAAGACACCCTGTCCTGCTGGTGCTGCTGGGTGATAACATACTGTACCTGTCTGGAAGACTGGCCGCCATCCAACTCCAACACTGTTCCCTGAACTCATATATCAGGCCTGCTTTACTACTCTAGTAGCCTAAAGGCAGTGGGGGAATCTGGGATTCAAACATCATGAACATTATGGCCTATAATCTCATTTTCTACCCCTCACTTTATTTATCCAATTCTCATCTGGCATCAACCAGATATAGGCCTAGCGTCTTGGATAATGTGTCCACAATCAGACTCATAAATAATAACGCTACTCAGATGATAATGAAGGTTATAGAACTGTAATGTTATAGAACTGTAATGTTATAGAATGCTCAAATGTGTTTAATGGCCATATGGAAGTAAGCTACACTTCAATGAATAGGCCTGTGTTTCTCTCTGCATTTCCTGCTCTTTGGGGTTTTTAGGCTGGGTATCTGTAAAGCACTTTGTGACAACTGCTGATGTAAAAAGGACTTTATAAAATACATTTGATGATTGATCGATTGTTGTTGTATTATAGTTCTAAGCATGCATGGAATACTGGATACCCTTAGTAGCCTATACCCTCAAAACCTCAGGGGTGCATGGTGTCCCCCCAGAGACACAGTTAAAGAGACGTGAACAGACAGGTAGACTGATAACTCAGAGCGAGACAGTAATGATCCCCACCACTCTCCATCTCGCTTCCCTTCTTGGCCGTGGGCACGTTGCCCATGATGGCAGGCCGTCAGCAGGCGATCCGAGCTCCACTACACGCCCTGGACTCTCCAGGACCCGGTCTAAGCTGAGTCCAGCAGTCGTTCTGTCCGTTCTTCCAAAACCAGTCGGTCCGGACTGAAATAGCTTGACAGCTGCAGTCTAGACTGGTAGAGAGCTCATCTGTTCTCTACAGTATAGAACCGTTATAAAAATAATAAATTAAGTTATAGTCCGTAATGGAGACAGCGACGTCCGTGTCTCGTCTTTCTGTCTTGGGCTGTGGTCTGGTGCTTGGCTGGAACCGCAGCGTGCCGGGCCGAGTCCAGCCCGACTCGGTCGGTTCGTCTGTCCCTGCCTGTCCCTCCGTGCAGCCCCCGCCGAACGAGGCCCCCCGCCTCTCCCCAGCGCAAATACCCAGTTTTCGCACCGTGCAAGGTGGCCACTCTCCGAGCTGGATACCTGGTCCCCTTTCCTTTCCCGAACCCGGCTCCGAGGATGTCGTTTTACCGAACTCGATGAGGATGGGAAATCACCAGAATCAACATAGCCTCCCGTAGCTTTCGGTGTGAATCGAGCTGAGTGACCGAACTACAGCGGATAGACGATCGAGGCCCATCCATAGAGCCCATTGGCTGAATCCAGCCCGACTGACAGCGGAGTGAAGAACACTGATTGGCCACCTGTCAGCCTGTCAACCCCGTGAAGTGCTCCGATTGGATTATTACCGTCCTTCAACAAAACCAAGATTCCGGTCTTTTACGTAAAAAAAAATTAGTTGAGTGACGTCACTGATTATTTTCCTACTGGAACACGTACACGCCCACATCCGCTCCCTTCGCGGGATTCTGATTGGCTCGGCGCTATGGGCTCTCGGGCGGAGCTAACGGAATGGGCCCCGTTTGGCGAAATACCATTGGCCGTCAGACGGAATGGCCTCGCGTTGCCCCCGCCCTCCCAACTAATCTGTGATTGGCCAAGTGACGTCAAGCAGCAAGGGCTATTTTTAGGAACGTTGGTCAGAATGAATGTAATGCACGCGGCCGCGCTACGGCAGGACTTCCAAATTCAGTTTGTTTGTGTAACGAACGACGTACGGGGAACCGTACCCAGACTCGGGATATATTTACAACAAAATATAACTGATCAAATAAACTGTAACGATAAAGATATTTGGAACAGTTTCTTCCGATACAGTGAGCATTCTATTTAATCTCTAGGGTTGTAACATTGTTACAATGTATATGTTACATTGTAGTAACAGTATCAAAGTTTACTCCACATGTTAATAAGTAATGTCTTATAGTAAGGACCAACATAATTATTCTAAAGGACATTGGTGGTCCTACACATATATTTTGGAATATAGGCAATATATGCATATGCCTCTTTGTCAAGTACACAGTTGAACTGAAACTGCGGTCAACTGCAGAGGTTGCAAACAGATGGATGAGCATGCAGTTGTTTCCTCATCTTCATCTGCACTAAGGTCTCCTCTCATCTTCATCTGCACTAAGGTGAAGGTACTGACAGGTATTAGCAGAACACAAAGTACCACTCTTAGTATTTACCACACCGATGTGATCCATCATTTGTTATAAGATCAGTGCAGAGGGAAGAAGAGATAGGATCACTGAACACACTGGGATGGAGGGGGCGGAGGGATGGAGAGTAGAGGGATGCTGATTGGATAGAACTGGTTCATTCAACAGGGATCAGAATGAGCAGAGACACGCCCCCCCCATCCCCTTCTTGCAGTTGCTTAGCAACATGAGGCAAGTCTGCACTGTCTCATAGTGAAACTGGTGGAGAGAGATGCTATTTGTCCTGCTGCATTTTATGAATGAAACACACACAGAGGAGAGAAGCAGTAAGGCTCAGCTTCTAGCAAGCCTCCCCTCTCCTTCTCCCCCACTCACCCCTCCTCCCCTCAGTGCTCAGTGACATAACCTCTCCAGTTGAAAACATAACACAGCATTTATAATACACTCTCACTATACACCGTTTAAAAAAACCACAAAATATGTTTATTATTTATACTTTTCACTGTTACAAATATTACAATGCAATACCAAATACAAAACAAAAAAATATTTTAAGCGCTAATGAATCAAAAGATATATACAGTAAACAAACAGTCATATGACTGAAATAAACAAACCCCTCCCCCAACTACAACTGCCATGCATGTTGCCTCCCAAATGGCACCCTACTCCCAACATAGTGCACTTCTTTTGACAACAGCCCTACGGGCCCCGGCCAACTCTGGTCAAAAGTAGTGCACTATGTAGGGAATAGGGTGATATTTGGGACGCAGCCCCAGGTTTGGGGTCGATTCCATTTAAATTCCTTTCAATTCAGAATGTAAAACAAATTCTAATTCCACATGTTCTACATTGAAAAGCATTGAAGAGAGTTGGAATTACGGAGTACTTCCTGAATTGACTGGAATTTAAATGGAATTGACCCCCAACCCTGCACAGTCCTGGAGTCACCCTGTAGGGTTAGGGCTTTTCCCTGGTCATTAGAAACTGACCTTAGAGCAGCGTCTAGAGGCAACTCAGTCTCCTACTAGAGGCCTACCTTCCTTGAAGTAATCACAGATCTGAATTGGTTGTATTGGTGAAAGTAACAGTGTGGTCACCTTGCTGCCACTTATAGGTCCCTGCTCACCTCAAGGAAACAAGGATGCATTTCTGAAGTATTGGAGCAGGGCCTGGGCTAAACTGTGTTGCTATGGAAACAGTCCTGGTGTCAATTTGTTTAAAACCTAAGACACAAAACAGGACATTTTGGATGAAATGACACCCTGTTCCCTGACAGTGCACTACTTTTGAGCAGAGGGCCCCGTTTATAAGTAGAGCACTATGTAGGGAATAGGGTGCCATTTGGGACGTAGCCCATGTACAAGTGTCAGTCGAGACAGAGAGAGAGAGAGACCGAGAGAGAGACAGAGAGAGACACCGAGAGATGTTGCTGTGTGAAGGATGGAGACAGTGAACCCTATAGTACAGGTGGTTTATAACAGTGACTCATCCTTCCTGCCAAAGACTGGAGACTGCTGGAGCAGAACGCAGTAAGGCAATGCTGGTGGGGTGGCTGGGTTCTACAGACAGTCCATAGAGTTATCAGGCATCAGTCCTACAGATAAAACCTTGCCAGGTAAACAGGAGGAGGAGGGAGGCAGCATGCTGCTACTGCTGTTGGGGGAGGGGTCAACGTTCTCACTGTCCTCCATCTTGTCTGAACAGCCATCCCAGTTGATATGGAACCGGGTCACACGGGGGTTAGAGGCCAGGATGTTCCTCTGCAGCTGGAGGAGGTGGAGGGGGTTATGGGGAGGGTTATGGTTATGAATTAAGGCTGGGAGTCAATTGCAAAAATAGGGTATTTCCGATTCCTAACAGTGGTGAGAACCTTTCACAAGGAGTCAATTCCTTTACAAGAATCGATTCCTGTTTTCCATTTTGTGATTGTATCAGTGTGTATAACCTGTGTGTAGTCTGGTGTGTGTATCAGTGTGCTTTACCTGTGTGTGTGTGTGTATCAGTGTGTATTACCTGTGTGTGTATCAGTGTGCTTTACCTGTGTGTGTGTGTGTATCAGTGTGTATTACCTGTGTGTAGTCTGGTGTGTGTGTGTGTGTATCATAGTGCGTATTACCTGTGTGTGTGTGTGTATTACCTGTGTGTAGTCTGGTTTGACCGGTGGGTTCTCTCGGAGCTCTGGGTCGGTGTATTCATTGTTGACATAGTAACCGATACGGATGAACTCCTGTCCGTTGTAGGTACAGGTGATGAGTGCCACGGTTACCCCCACAGCATCACTCTCAGGAATCAGCCCGGTGTTGGGGGCATCTGCCTGGAGGGAGGAAGAGGAGGGATGAGAGGGAGGAAGAGGAGGAGAGAAAAAAGAGAGAGATTGAGATGTATATGTCCGTGGGTTTTCTCTGTGTGTGTTTCAGTCACTCAGTGTGTGTGTGTTTTCTCTCTGTGTGTGTGTGTGTGTGTGTGTGTGTGTGTGTGTGTATCTCAGTCACTCAGTGTGTGTGTGTGCGTTTTCTGTGTGTGTGTGTGTGTGTATCTCAGTCACTCAGTGTGTGTGTATCTCACCTGGAACACGAACATGTGTCTGCCTGCCGGTACTGGTCCGACCAGAACTGAGTCCAGAGTCTGATCATACTCCTCAGTCTCTGCTGAGCCCACATAGATGATCTTCCACTCCAGGTCTATACATACACACACACACACACACACACACACAAAAAATTAACTTCCCTGACCCAGTCTGTAATACCTACATGTTTCAAGCAGACCACCATACCTGTGCCCAAGAACACCAAGGCACCCTATCTAAATGACTATCGCCCCGTAGCACTCACATCTGTAGCCATGAAATGCTTTGAAAAGCAGGTCATGGCTCATATCAACCCCATCATCCCAGGCACCCTGGACCCACTCCAATTCGCGGAACGCCCCAACAGATCCACAGATGACACAATCTCTATTGCACTCCACACGGTCCTTTCACCTGGACAAAAGGAACACCTACGTAAGAATGCTGTTCATTGACTACTGCTCAGTGTTCAACACCACAGTGCCCACAAAACTCATCACTAAGCTAAGGACCCTGGGACTAAACACCTCCCTCTGCAACTGGATCCTGGACTTCCTGACAGACCGCCAACAGGTGGTGAGGGTAGGTAACAACACATCTGTCACGCTGATCCTCAACACGGGGGCCCCTCAGGGGTGCGTGCTCAGTCCCCTCATATACTCCCTGTTCACCCATGACTGCGTGGCCAAGCATGACTCCAACGCCATCATTAAGTTTGCTGACGACACAACGGTGGTAGGCCTGATCACCGACAACGATGAGACAGCCTATGGGGAGGAGGTCAGAGACCTGGCAGGACAACAACCTCTCCCTCAATGTGAGTAAGACAAAGGAGATGATCGTGGACTACAGGAAACGGAGGGCCGAGCACGCTCCCATTCACATGGACAGGGCTGTAGTGGAGCGGATCGAGAGTTTCAAGTTCCTTGGTATCCACATCACCAACAAACTATCATGGTCCAAACACACCAAGACAGTCGTGAAGAGGGCACGACAACGCCTTTCCCCCCCTCAGGAGACTGAAAAGATTTGGCATTGGTCCCCAGATCCTCAAAGTTCTACAGCTGCACCATCGAGAGCATCCTGACCGGTTGCATCACCACCTGGTATGGCAACTGCTCGGCATCTGACCGTAAAGCGCTACAGACGGTAGTGCGTATGGCCCAGTACATCACTGGGGCCGAGCTCCCTACCATCCAGGACCTCTATAATTGTCAAAGACTCCAGCCATCCAAGTCAGACTGTTCTCTCTGCTACCGCATGGCAAATGGTACCGGAGTGCCAAGTGAACAGCTTCTACCCCCAAGCCATAAGACTGCTGAACAGTTGATCAAATGGCTACCCTGACTATTTGCATTGACCCCCGTATCAATTGCACCGGTTTTATGCACACTCAATGGACTCTACCCAGACACATGCTACACTCACACTCCAACACATGCATATTGACGCCACACACACACTGCTGCTACTGTTTATTATTGATCCTGATTGCCTAGTCACTTTTACCCCTAACTACATGTATATATTTCCTCAATCACCTCAACAACCTCTTTTTATTAATTTTGAACTCTACATTGTTGGGAAATGGCTGATAAGTAAGCATTTCACAGTAAAGTCTAATAACAATAATATTTAAAAATTTTAAAGCACTTTTCATTATACATAAAATCTCAAAGTGCATAAAATAAAAGTTAAAACGCAAAAACTATATATTTAACCGTATCATAAAAGCAACAATAAAATGTGATTTGATTTGAATTTAGTTAGTTTACTTCTCACACATATTTTTTGCATTTGTTATTTAACTTGGCAAGTCAGTTAAGAACTAATTCTTATTTACAATGACCCCCTAACCCGGACGACGCTGGGTCAATTGTGCCTGCCCTATGGGACTACCGATCACGGCCGGGATCGAACCAGGGTCTGTAGTGACGCCTCTAGCACTGACAGGCAGTGCCTTAGACCGCTGCGCCACTCAGGAGGCCCCATTCACTATATAGTGCACTATCTTTGTCCAGGTCCAATAAGGCTCGGCGACTACACTATATAGGCCCTCAAAATTGTCAAAGACTCCAGCCACCCTAGTCTTGGACTGTTCTCTCTGCTACCGAACGGCAAGCGGTACTGAAGCGCCAGGTCTAGGTCCAAAAGGCTTCTCAACAGCTTCTACCCCCAAGCCATAAGACTCCTGAACAGCTAATCATGGCTACCCAGACTATTTGCACTGCCCCCCCACCCCCACCCCATCTTTTTACGCTGCTGCTACTCTTAATTATTTATGCATAGTCACTTTAACTCTACCCACATGTACATATTACCTCAATTACCCGGTGCCTCCGCACATTGACTCTGCACCGGTACCCCCCTGTATATATAGCCTCCCTACTGTTATTTTATTTGACTTCTGCTTTTTTTTTCTCAACACTTTTTTGTTGTTGTTTTACTTTTTTATAAAAAAAAATAATGCTTTGTTGGTTAAGGGCTGTAAGTAAGCATTTCAGGGTAATGTCTACACCTGTTGTATTCAGCGCATGTGGCAAATAAAATATGATTTGATATAGGGAATAGTGCCATTTCAGACACATCCACGCAGTTAGTGTGGTCCCACCACCTCCACTTTAGCGCGGACAGGATAGGTTTCTTCTCATTAGTGGAAATAACTATTCATCTGTTATAAACATGACCTAGGGGAAGAGAGACGTTTTTCCCGCAATTTATTCGTAAATATTTCCACTGTCTGCCGTTGTAATCTGTCAGCGCACCAATCGGCTCGCCTCGAGGTCACCACGGCCATCCAGATGTCAGAAGGACCGGAAATGTTAACAAGACGCGCGGGCGCCAAATTCTGAATAATTGTCAACTCAAATAGCTAGCTAGCTAACTTCCTCAAACAATACCAACATATTTCAATTTAGCTAAGTAGTTAACTAGAAACATATACATGTAAAGTTAATTGAAACAGATACATTTCAGCAAACTGTTGTTACACCTAAAAGGCAACGGTTAGCTACATTATAATTGCATTTTGGTTAACAGCAAATAATACTATATAGTATAGTTATCTAGATAACGTTAGCTAGATTTGACCAAAAATACGAAGTTAGCAACAGAATAACGTTACCACTCACCCTCCGGTAAATCCTCCATGCATTCGAACGTAATCTCGAACTGAAACGGGTTCCCAAAAGGACTTGGGTTGTCCAACACAGCGACATTCAACACTTGAACTTTAGCCATGTCTTTACAGTAGCCTTGCAAGCCTAGCAGATGAATTATTTGAAAATGACTAGAATTTAGCTCGTTTATCTCCCTTGACGTTGCAGATAAAGGCAGGACGGGAAATATGAAGCTAGCTAACCATTCAGTCTCTTTGACTAAAGATAACGTTACGTGTGTGGCGTCTTCTGATGGTTGTTGCCGTCTTCTCTCCTGAAAACTTGGACAATTTCAATTGCTTGCAATATAACACCTGCTTAGCGCTAGATTCGTTTTTCAAAATAACTTCAACAAAAGCTTGCTTTTGCAGCGTTTTTTTCTTTGTAATTATGTTGTAACTAGAGAATACAATTTGCACTCCCGCCAGTGCTTTCGGAAATGGTCGTAGTCACGTCACGAAAATCAGCAGCGTTTCTTCTTCTCTTTTCCGGTTGTAGAACTGAGGATGGTTAAACAAGAAACTTTACACTGCCATCTAGTGACGGGAGTGAGTAGTTCAGATTGAGATTTTGCAGAATGTAGGCCTTCAGTTCTAGCAGCATCAGCGCTGCACAATTAACAAAATTACTAAGCAATGAGTTGAGGAGAGATACATGTCTATTAATGGAGGAAAACTAGACTCCCTGCGGACCTGGCTTCTTTTCACTCCCTCCTCTCTACATTTTCTTCATCTGTTTCTGCTGCTAAGGCCACTTTCTACCACTCTAAATTCCAAGCATCTGCCTCTAACCCCTCTCTGTGGATGACTTCGTCAACCATCTTGAAAAGAAGGTTGACGACATCCGATCCTCGTTTGTTAAGTCAAATGACACTGCTGGTCCTGCTCACACTGCCCTACCCTATGCTTTGACTTCTTTCTCCCCTCTCTCTCCAGATAAAATCTTGCGACTTGTGACGGCCGGCCGCCCAACAACCTGCCCGCTTGACGCTATCCCCTCCTCTCTTCTCCAGACCATCTCCGGTGACCTTCTCCCTTACCTCACCTCGCTGATCAACTCATCCTTGACCGCTGGCTATGTCCCTTCCGTCTTCAAGAGAGCGAGAGTTGCACCCCTTCTCAAAAAACCAACACTCGATCCCTCTGATGTCAACAACTGCAGACCAGTATCCCTTCTTTCTTTTCTCTCCAAAACTATTGAGCGTGCCGTCTTTAGCCAACTCTCTTGCTATCTCTCTCAGAATGACCTTCTTGATCCAAACCAGTCAGGTTTCAAGACTGGTCATTCAACTGAGACTGCTCTTCTCTGTGTCACGGAGGCTCTCCGCACTGCTAAAGCTAACTCTCTCTCCTCTGCTCTTGTCCTTCTAGACCTGTCTGCTGCCTTTGATACTGTGAACCATCAGATTCTCCTCTCCACCCTCTCCGAGCTGGGCATCTCCGGCGCGGCTCACTCTTGGATTGCGTCCTACCTGACCGGTCGCTCCTACCAAGTGGCGTGGCGAGAAGCTGTCTCCGCACCACGTGCTCTCACCACTGGTGTCCCCCAGGGCTCAGTTCTAGGCCCTCTCCTATTCTCGCTATACACCAAGTCACTTGGCTCTGTCATATCCTCACATGGCCTCTCCTATCATTGCTACGCAGACGACACACAACTAATCTTCTCCTTTCCCCCTTCTGATAACCAGGTGGCGAATCGCATCTCTGCATGTCTGGCAGACATATCAGTATGGATGACGGATCACCACCTCAAGCTGAACCCTGGCAAGACGGAGCTGCTCTTCCTCCCGGGGAAGGACTGCCCGTTCCATGATCTCACCATCACGGTTGACAACTCAGTTGTGTCCTCCTCCCAGAGTGCGAAGAGCCTTGGCGTGACCCTGGACAACACCCTGTCGTTCTCCGCTAACATCAAGGCGGTGACCAGATCCTGTAGGTTCATGCTCTACAACATTCGGAGAGTACGACCCTGCCTTACACAGGAAGCGGCACAGGTCCTAATCCAGGCACTTGTCATCTCCCGTCTGGATTACTGCAACTCGCTGTTGGCTGGGCTCCCTGCCAGTGCCATTAAACCCCTACAACTCATCCAGAATGCCGCAGCCCGTCTGGTGTTCAACCTTCCCAAGTTCTCTCATGTCACCCCGCTCCTCCGCACACTCCACTGGCTTCCAGTTGAAGCTCGCATCTGCTACAAGACCATGGTGCTTGCCTACGGAGCTGTGAGGGGAACGGCACCTCCGTACCTTCAGGCTCTGATCAGTCCCTACACCCAAACGAGGGCATTGCGTTCACCTCTGGCCTGCTGGCTCCCCTACCTCTGCTGAAGCACAGTTCCCGCTCAGCCCAGTCAAAACTGTTCGCTGCTCTGGCACCCCAATGGTGGAACAAGCTCCCTCACGACGCCAGGACAGCGGAGTCACTCACCACCTTCCGGAGACATTTGAAACCCCATCTCTTTAAGGAATACCTGGGATAGGATAAAGTAATCCTTCTACCCCCCCCTTACCCCACCCCCCCAAAAAATAAAATAATAATAATAATAATAATACAAAAAAAAATACATTGTAAAATGGTTAACCCACTGGCTATAAGGTGAATGCACCAATTTGTAAGTCGCTCTGGATAAGAGGGGGGGCACCTTAATTGGGGCGAATGGGCTTGTGTTAATGTCTGGAGCGGAATCAGTGGAATGGTATCAAATACATGGTTTCCATGGTTTCCAGGTGTTTGATGCCATTCCATTTGCTCCGTTCCGGCCATTATTATGAGCCGCTCTCCCCCTATCTGTGTGTGTGTGTGTATTGTAGCGACCCTGGTTTATAAACGCGGATATTGACTCTGCCACTTGAGCATACTTTTGTTGCACAATCGATGACGCGCTGGGCTTGGGGCCAGAAAGTTGAGGGTTCGAGCCGCGCTCCCTGCCTGTTTCATTACAATACATACAGCTGAATAGACAGTCACGGTGTACATAATTGACTGGTCAGTTTCTAACAGAATATATTCTGAATCCTAAATTGTAAAACTCCTCTTCAGTCCATACTCGCTCTGTATTAGGCTACAATGAGTTATGCCATGGCATAGTAACTCACAGACTGTGTCTACCTTTGGTCAACACATAGCTGCATCCCAAATAGCACCCTATTCCTTATATAGTGCACTATTTTTGACCAGAGCCCTCTACAACTGTTTTACACTATTGAGGAAACAGGGACAAGGGTTTTACGGCTAGTAACGTTTTCAGGCAGGGAGGGTCAGTAGGCTATAGGGGTCATGGGTCAGACAGGGGTCAGACACACACACACACACACACAGCCTCCTCAGTCAATACCTCTAAGTAGTTTCTGGATATTTCTTTCTCAAATAATCTCTTTGTCCGGGTTTTGATATGATGTTAACTTCACCTCTTCAACCAACCCTGCTGGAGCTGGCAGGACCTGGTCTCCTGTAATCATTAAACTGTCCCAGACAGGGAACTGGTTGTGGTGGTAGTGGTGGTGGGGGAGGGGATTCCAAGTTTGCTAAAGATGTAGGCTACAGAAGGCCTGTTTTATCCCCCCACAACGGTGTGTGTGTGTGTGTGTGTGTGTGTGAGTGTGTGAGTGTGTGTGTGTGTGAGAGAGAGAGAGAGCCACAACGGTGTGTGTGTGTGTGAGTGTGTGTGTGTGTGTGTGAGAGAGAGAGAGAGAGAGAGAGAGGCGATAATTCGGTAGTAGTCCTAGGTACTGATTGGCTGAAGCTGCACATGTGACAACCGTCCTCATTTGCATACGGACAGGTACACTATGGTGAGCGTGGTAGAAAAGTTACCGGGCGGACACCGTTGAATGGAGTTTGAAAGATAATCGAGAAGTCACCTAAGTAGCCCTAGGGCATCGCTAGTCTACACCAATATGCCTACTGTTTCTACCGTCCATTGACTTCGGAAAATAGCTCGTTGTAATCAGCAGGTAAGGCCTTGGAAAACACCTAAATTAAACAATCGCCAATGTTGTTTGATAGGTCCGTATGGTGATGTAGATTTGATAGAGTCGGCAGAGGTGTTTGTTGTTGAAAACAGAGATATAGTAGGCCTAGGATAGTTTTAGCAGTGGAACTTTAGCTTGATAGGCTACGAATGCTGAAAGCCGTATTTAGACCGTTTTGGGTTGGTTTTATTTCTTTGTAACAGCAGCGCATTAGAATGGATACACCTGAGAACAGGTGTAACAGGCTCGGTCGCATTCCAACAGCAGGGCCGACATTCCTTCTATCGGCGCTTTAAAATGATGTGTGAATGTGTGTAGGCGGCTGGGTTTCGCGCTGAATTCAAATATTTGTTTAGTTACAATATTTACTTTGACAGGCGATCCGCAGGAAGCGTAATTTGCAATTTGAGCAGGTTTTAAAATAAAGTATCAAGAATCGGTCGTTTAATAGGTCTAGACCTGAAGTTTATTAGTTGCTTCAACTTACTTGATATGTTTAATTGTAAACTTGATAATATGAGCGCTTCAATATTCAAATGTATTTCATTATTCCTTATTGAAATTCTAGTCACACAAGTGGTTGTTTAGGAATACTTGTTTGGACAGTAAAGTAAATACATCGCTTTTCCTGTAAGTTGTGCAGCTCGTGGTTTCAGTGTAGTGTTGTTAGGGTATTGATCAGTAGACTATTATTTACCCAAAGCAGATCATTAACTATCTCACCACTAATGCCCAAACGAGGAATGTTAACAGACTCTCCAACCCTGGGTTTGTGCTGTTTCATCTCTGACTGGGGATCTGTCCCGAATGGCACCATTATTATTTGTACTGCACCACTTTTGACCTGGGCCCATATAACCGGTGTGAAATGGCTAGCTAGTTAGCGGTGCGCGTTTCGATCGGTGACGTCACTCGCTCTAAGCCCTTGAAGTAGTTGTTTCCCTTGGCTTTTGTGGAGCGACGGGTAACGGTGCTTCGAGGGTGACTGTTGTCGATGTGTGCAGAAGGGTCCTTGGTTCAAGCTCAGGTGTGAGCAAGGAGAGGGAAGGAAGCAACACTGTTACACCCACATCCTATTATATACACACACTAACCCTTAGATGGTGCACTATGGGTCCTGGTCAAAAGTAGTGAACTAGAAAAAGAATAGGGTGTAATTTGGGACTCGGTTGAGAAACACTGCTTTAGACTGTCTCTGGACACGTTTGACACTGCAGCCGACTGCCGAGTCGACACTGACTGATCTACAAATCACCTTGCATCACAAACGGCTACTCAATATTATTTGTAGATCAGTCAGTCAGTCATGATTTACCCATGATACGTCACGGTTTTGATGCTCTCGAACACTCTGTCTCTCTGTAGACAGGCACTCCTCACTGTCAGTCTGGCTGCTGTGTCCCCATTGGTCCAGATGTGAGAGCCGAGACCAGCAGTGTCACCTCTAACCCTCAGGTGAGTGAGACATCCGTCTACCTATTGTCTGTGTGTCTGTCTGCCTGTGTACCTGCTTCTCTCTCTCTCTCTCTCTCATCCCCTCCTCCCTCTCTGACTCCTCAGGGCCCATCGTCATGACAGTGGTGTTGTCGTTACCAAGGGCATCGTGGGGGGTGTGGTCTGTGTTAGTCCCAGGTCTGGCCCTAGTGCTGTGTCTCGCCCTGGCCCTGATGGGCTGTGTGATCAGGAAGAAGAGAAGGATGGAGGGAAAGTATCGGCCCAGTGCGGAGGAGGGAAAACAGACAGGACCACGAGGGGCTGAGAGACCAGGCCTGCCCCTACCCAAGGAGGAGAGACTCATCTGATACACACACTCTAGCATGGATGCTACACACACACTAGCATTGTCGCTGAACTCTCTCTCTCTCTCTCTCTTTTCCTCCCTCTCTCTGGCACTACCACAGCCTCACTATTCACTACCCTCCACCTCTACCCTGTACATGAAACCAGAATGGGATATTAGTAATAATGTCCTGTATGTGTTGTGTTGTGTAAAGGTGTCTGTCTGTACATGAAGCCAGACGGGGATATTAGTAATAATGTTCTGTATGTATTGTGTTGTGTAAAGGTATCTGTATATGAAGTGTCTTTTTAAATATGCCTGAACATGCCTGGTGGATGTGCCATGTTCTCTCCAGTGTCTGTGTTCTCTCCAGTGTCTGTGTTCTCTCCAGTGTCTGTGTTCTCTCCAGTGTCTGTGTTCTCTCCAGTGTCTGTGTTCTCTCCAGTTTCTCCAACTGTGCTGATGTTGACGTCAGTGTGTCAACATGTGAATGCTGAATGCCCTGTCAGGGGTGGGTTGTTTACCTGTAGGTGGACTAGTTGTTGATATGTTTACATGTAGGTGGACTAGTTGTTGACATGTTTACCTGTAGGTGGACTAGTTGTTGACATGTTTACCTGTAGGTGGACTAGTTGTTGACATGTTTACCTGTAGGTACATCAGTTGTTGATTAGGTCAGTCATACAGAGAAAAGGGAATTTAAAAGTTCCTCAATATGGAAAACGTCACTCTTTATTATGGCAGTCATAAACTGTTACATGTATACAAACCATGATTTAAGTGTATCCCTTCTTGTATAAACATATTAGTCACTGTATTTTGTGGCTATATATATTTGTGTGTGTGTGTGTGTTGTATGTCTTGAAAATGAAGAATGGTTGTCTAAGACACTATGAATGATTTCTAATGCACTTCTGATGATATTATCCAGGTGAAAAAGATTTGATTTGGTAATAAAACTCCTCTCAAAAAGTATAAAACTTCCATTTATTGATTGCATTTCTTATTATCCAGGAGAAAAATATTTGATTTGGTAATAAAAAATAAGTTTTCTAGAAGTATAACACTTTAAAATGTATTCAGTGCATTGAGTTCATTTATCCATGTTCCACAAGCCCCACCTGCTGGTAATCTAAGAACATTACAACCAGCTACATCAGTCATTGGGATGGGACATAACTGGATCCTGAGTGTCATGTAACATGATCAGGGGGTGTATTCATTAGTCGCACACTGTAGCAAAAACGTTTAGCATTGTATCAAAATGTTTTGCAATGGAAACAATTTACTCCAAACTGAAAATATTTTGCAACGAAAATGAGAGTTTCTATTGGACAAATTCAGAAAGGTCTCTCCCCTGTTCGGTTCCGTTTTCTTCCTAGTGAATACATCCTGGGAAAAACTCCTGGCCCTATGCATTACATCATAGACCTGTATAAGAACACTACAGAATGTTCAGTTAGAAATATATGGTGTAGAACTGAAATTGTCTGTCGGTTAGAATAGGGGATTGTCAGTTCTATTCATTCAGGAACCCAACAACACCTGCAACATTCAGCGTGTTTCATGTCCCATCCCAATTTATTCTCTGACTCGTCAAGTCCCCAAGTCTTTAAAAACTGCAAAAGCATTGGCTGAGCTATGAACCACTCAAACAGTCCTGCACCAATAATCAAGCCTCAAATCTCTTCTTCAGCTCAGACACCTTGACAGGGGGCGGGTCTTCCTGCGCTGGGGGGTTCCCCCCTGGTTCTGATTGGTCGTTCATAGGCGTAGTCGGGACAGGTGTGGCTATTACAGGTCCAGCGCTGTCATTCGGTGAGACGTGGGTGTTGTTGGGTTCCTGAGAGCAGCTCTTCTGTATAGTGTCCCAGCTCCGAGGTGTGTTGTTGGGCTTACTGGGCTTAGGCGAGCCCCTGGTCTGGGCCTTCCCATGGAAGGTTTGCTCAGAGGCCGGTGACTGGAACAGTGCTACAGCAGTTGGAACACTGGGATAGAGGGGAATGCGTCCCACCTCTATTTCCTCCCCCTTTTCTTCTTTTTCTAGCTGACCCAGGGGTTGTTGATCAGTAGTTTTGGGGCTGAGTCTGTCCCCTTCTCCCTGGTGGTCCTCCACAGCTCCGGCCCAGGCCCTAGACTCAGTACCCAGCCTCGGGCCTCTGTTCCTGGGTAACTCTCCTGGTGTCTCGGGGCCTCTTTCCTGCCCCTGGTTCTCCTCTCCTTGTTGCCGGTCTTTACCTCTGTCATTCTGCATCTTCTCTCTCTCTGCTCCACTCTGCACCACTCTTCTCTCTTCTTCCTCGCTCTCTTTCTCTCCCTCCACCTCTTTCCCCATCCCATTCTCACCCATACATTCAGACTGAATCTCTGGCTCCATAGTGATGTCTTCACTCTTCTTCCTCTCCTCCATCCCTCGTTCATCCTGCCCTCCTTGCCTCAGAACATTCCATCTCTCCATCCCCACCTCTTTCCTCTCTGTAAGCTCCTCTGCCTCCACCAAGCCCTTTTCCACCCCCTCCTCTCTCCTTCCCTCCTCTCTCCTCCCATCCTCTCTTCTCCCTTGAGGTGTTTCTGATGCTGTCTCTGACAATTCCTGTCCCTCGCCTAGCCAATCAGGATCCTCTGTCTGTTCTGGCCCCTCCCCCATGTCATGTAGCCCCTCCTCCTGGTTCCAGCTGTGCAGACTGCCACTCCCACCGATGGACACACCTAGACTCTCCTGACTCGGAGTGGCCAGGCCCCTCTGTTGACACACAAGGGTGAGGAGATGAGGTCTGTGTCTGTGATGTTTCCGAGTGTGTGCATGTCTGTGTGTTTCTGTGCTGTTTCTATGTGTGTGTGTGTGTGTCCTGTCATGTCCTGTCCTGTCCTGTCCTGTCCTGTCATGTCCTGTCCTCACCTGTCTGATGTAGTCAGTAGTATCAGGTCCAAACAGGTCTAGACTTCGTGTCCCGTACAGCAGGCCGCGGTCATGGGAGCTCCGGGCACTCAGCGTGTCAAAGATCTCCCCCAGGAGGTCCATCTCTTCTGGGTCACACAGACCTGAGTCTCCCCCCTCCTCCTCCTGGAGCTCTGGGTCTGCGACAGGGTCTGAGACAGCACTGATGTACACATATGGATGAAGACACATTTTTGTTCCATCACTCTCTGTCTCTGACTCACTCTCTTTTTCTCATTCTTCATCACTCTTTCCACCCTCTCTCTCCCCCTCACCCTTCCCCTCTCTCTCTCTCTCTCTCTCTCTCTCTCTCTCTCTCGCTCTCCCTCTCTCTCTCTCTCTCTCTCTCTCTCTCTCTCTCTTCTCTCTCTCTCTCACCCGTCCTGCCAGTCTTCTTCCCAGGTGTCTCTGTTCTGTTGTGTGTTCTCGTCGTCAAGGAAACAGCCCTGTTTGTTAACTGGACGACGGGGACGAGACTGACATAGCGCGACATAGCAAGACATAGGCATGACATAACATAACGCGACACAGCACAACATAGCAAAATCATCACAACAGAAGAGGTTAAGTTTAGGATTGGTGGGTTGAAGAATTGGATCCTAGATATGTGGTGATGATTAACTTCTACCTCCAGTGATTGGATATTAGAGGCAGGTCTTACCTTCCCAAAGTGTTGTGTGATTGGTAGACGGCTCTGAAGGCAATCTGATTGGTTGCGGCGGTATGTGTGTGTTCCGGACACGGAGTTGCCTCTCTTAAGGGAGAGAATCTCAACGTGCTCCTGCACATATAGAGAGAGTGGATGAAGACACGTACACACACACACACACTACAACAACAACAACAACAACAACAACACATACCTTGGATGTTAGAAAGTAGCTCCTCAAGCCACGTTTGGCCTGAAAGTAAAGACAGAGAAGAATTAGTAGGAAACCATATTTCACTAAGGGAGCACACACACACACACACACACACACACACACACACACACACACACACACACACACACACACACACACCTACGCACTTACCGACTTGTACATGTGAGTCTTGGACTTGATGAGAGCTCCTCCCCCTTTCTACCAACAGAGCAAAATACCAATCAGAACACCTCAGAGACATTATTTAACCAATAGCAAGTAAGTGTAAGAGATGTGTGTTGTGTAAATCACAGAACAGTGTATGTTCTTACCTTCAGGTTGCCCACCAGTTGATGATAGACTTTGGTGTTTCCTGAGAGAGAGAGAGAGAGAGATAATAACATTGACATATATATTTGATGTGACACACACACACACACACAGCTGTCTTACTATACGTCAAAATCCTATTTTCCCTAACCCTAAACCTAACCCTAACCTTAACCTTAACCTTAACCTTAACCTTAACCTTAACCCCTAACCCTAAACCTAACCCTTACCCTAACCTTAACCCCTAACCCTAAACTTAACCCTAAACCTAAACCTAACCCTAACCCTAAACCTAGCCCTTACCCTAAAGTTAACCCTTAAACCTAACTCTAAACCTAACCCTTACCCTAACCCTAAGCCTAACCCTAAACCTAAACCTAAACCTAACCCCTAAGCCTAAAATAGCCTTTTTACAAGTGAGGACTGGCACTTTTCTGAAGTTGGTTTACTATTCTGGTGAGGACTTATGGTACACACACACACACACACACACACACACACACACACACACACACACACACACACACACACACACACACACACACACACACACACCTGCTGCTGTTCCACACTGTAGTATCTCTTGTTCAAACAGGTCGTCTGGTTCTATCCCTCTGTTCAGCAGCTCCAGACGTCCATCAATAAACTGAAAACCAAAACCCAGTCAATGAACTGCTTCGTTATTATACCAAGTGACTCCTATTCAACCCGGATAAGATCCTTATAGGAGTCTACTGAATATCCATATTTTTCTAATAATAAACTAATCCTGACAAAGACATAACGGTGAAATTAAGGAAGTGGAGCTATATTAGCAGAATGTGGATTATTCTCTTTTGCTGATGGTCAGACATCCAGACTACAAATGACAGTTTGATGTTTGTATGTTGTCCTCTTTTCCATGTTTGCTTTACACCTCCAAACTACGAGGACATTTGATGACATCATGATGACATCATGTGTGCCTGTGCTACTTGTTCTCATGTTTTTGTTTTGTTATGGCATCCCCAGAACAGCAGGGGGCAGCGTCCGGGGGTGAGATGACCTCACCTGTTGGAAACGCTGCAGGAGGAGGAGGGCACTGATGTCCTGTCTTATACTGACACACACACACACACACACACACACACACACACACACACACACACACACACACACACACACACACACACACACACACACAGGTACCTGTTTGAAGAGCTGTAGATGGACAGCACTCTGTAGGAACTGTCTCATACAGGGAGACCTGTGGTCCAGGAACACCTCCTCACAGAACATGACCTGACCATCCTACAGAGAGAGAGAGGAGGGGGAGAGAGAGAGGAGGGAGGGAGGGAGAGGGAGGGAGAGAGAGGGAGGGGAGAGAGAGGGAGGGGAAAGAGAGGAGGGAGAGTGAGAGGGAGGGAGATGGAGGGAGTGAGATGGAGGGAGGAAGAGGGAGGGGAGAGAGAGGAGGGAGGGAGGGAGAAGGAGAGAGATGGGGAGGGAGAGAGTGGGGGAGGGAGGGAGAAGGAGAGAGATGGGGAGGGAAAGAGGGGAGGGAGGAGGGAGAGATGTTGAAGAGAATATACTTTTTTGAAACAGGTGTCTGTATATGCAATATTATGGAGTATTATAGGGTATTGTACAATATTATTGCATACAGAGTAAAAAGCATCTGCACATTATTAAAATATATTGTTATGTATTCTAACTGTGTTCCCAGAGTATTACAGACTATTCCAGAGTATTATTGTTCTAACCGTGTTCCCAGAGTATTCCAGAGTATTATTGTTCTAACCGTATTCCCCTTCAGAGCGTCTCCATATCCTCCAAACAGCAGAGCCTGAGCCCTGAGGAAGGTCTTGGCCACGCCCACACCTGCTGACGCTGCCTGACGCTTCAGACACAACTTCAGACCTGACACCTGGTACACACACACACACACACACACACACACGTTGTTACACACACACACACACGTTGTTACACACACACACACACATTGTTCACACACACACACACATGTTATTACACACACACACACACACATTGTTACACACACACACACACGTTGTTACACACATACACGTTGTTACACATACACACACGTTGTTACACACACACACACACACACACACACACGTTGTTACACACACACACGTTGTTACACACACACACACACACGTTGTTACACACACACACACACGTTGTTACACACACACACACACGTTGTTACACACACACACATTGTTACACAGACACACACACATGTCCACATGCAAGTTACACACACACATTACCCACACATCTACACTTACTTGCTTGCTCAAACATATGCACGCATGCACACACACACACACACACACACACACATCTACATTACCACATCTGCTGGTATCTTCTTCAGGTCTTCGAAGGGAGACTCTATAGTGTTGGTGTCTACATTCAGAATCACCACGTCCTCTAACCCTCGGGATCTTACTCTCTGGAACAATAAATCAATCACATCAATAAAGTTATCAATTAATCAATCAACGAATCAATCAGTCAACAAACCAACCAACCAATCAACCAATCAACAAATCAATCAATCAGTTAGTATGTCCATCAATCAGTCAATCGATCAATCAAAAAAACAGTCTGTCTGTCCGTCAATCCGTTCGTCCGTCTGTCCATCAGTCACTTATTTCCAATGTGGTCCTCATAATATCCTGTATGATAAATACTGTAATGCAGATCCTGGCTGCTTGTCAGATGTATGAAACTCTATTAGATACATATTGTACCCATGGAGACGCAGTAGTTACTGTACCTCTGTCAGACTGGAGTGGACCCCTATGAGGAAGGGCATCGGCGCACTGAGAGAGAGAGAGAGAGAGAGAGAGAGAGAGAGAGAGAGAGAGAGAGAGAGAGAGAGAGAGAGAGAGAGAGAGAGAGAGAGAGAGAGAGAGAGAGAGAGAGAGAGAGAGTGCTTCAATATACAGTGAGGGAAAAAAGTATTTGATCCCGTGCTGATTTTGTACGTTTGCCCACTGACAAAAAAATGATCAGTCTATAATTTTAATGGTAGGTTTATTTGAACAGTGAGAGACAGAATAACAACAAAAAAATCCAGAAAAACGCATGTCAAAAATGTTATAAATTTATTTGCATTATAATGAGGGAAATAAGTATTTGACCCCCTCTCAATCAGAAAGATTTCTGGCTCCCATGTGTCTTTTATACAGGCAACGAGCTGAGATTAGGAGCACACTTTTTTTTAGGGAGTGGTCCTAATCTCAGCTTGTTACCTGTATAAAAGACACCTGTCCAAAGAAGCAATCAATCAATCAGATTCCAAACTCTCCACCATGGCCAAGACCAAAGAGCTCTCCAAGGATGTCAGGGACAAGATTGTAGACCTACACAAGGCTGGAATGGGCTACAAGATCATCGCCAAGCAGCTTGGTGAGAAGGTGACAACAGTTGGTGCGATTATTCGCAAATGGAAGAAACACAAAAGACCTGTCAATCTCCCTCGGCCTGGGGCTCCATGCAAGATCTCACCTCGTGGAGTTGCAATGATCATGAGAACGGTGAGGAATCAGCCCAGAACTACACGGGAGGATCTTGTCAATGATCTCAACGCAGCTGGGACCATAGTCACCAAGAAAACAATTGGTAACACACTACGCCGTGAAGGACTGAAATCCTGCAGCGCCTGCAAGGTCCCCCTGCTCAAGAAAGCACATATACAGGCCCGTCTGAAGTTTGCCAATGAACATCTGAATGATTCAGAGGAGAACTGGGTGAAAGTGTTGTGGTCAGATGAGACCAAAATGGAGCTCTTTGGCATCAACTCAACTCGCCGTGTTTGGAGGAGGAGGAATGCTGCCTATGACCCCAAGAACACCATTCCCACCGTCAAACATGGAGGTGGAAACATTATGCTTTGGGGGTGTTTTCCTGCTAAGGGGACAGGACAACTTCACCGCATCAAAGGGACGATGGACGGGGCCATGTACCGTCAAATCTTGGGTGAGAACCTCCTTCCCTCAGCCAGGGCATTGAAAATGGGTCGTGGATGGGTATTCCAGCATGACA
>NW_025535251.1:7500-12500 GCF_020615455.1 Coregonus clupeaformis | reverse complement strand
TTTATCTCTCTCTCTCTCTCTCTCTCTCTCTCTCTCTCTCTCTCTCTCTCTCTCTCTCTCTCTCTCTCTCTCTCTCTCTCTCTCATACAGTCCACTATGTATTGTCCTTTCATAAACCACTGGATGAGAGGGAGAGTCTTTTGACTAAAGGACCGTTTACTTGCAGAAATGACACAGAGAAGTACAGCAGCACACATCACAGTATGAACAACAACAGCAGCACCCATCTGGGCGGCAGGTAGCCTAGTGGTTAAGACCGTTGGCCCAGTAACCGAAAGGTCACTGGTTTGAATCCCTTAGCCGACAATGTAAAAAATCTGCCGATGTGTCCTTGAGCAAGTCACTTGTTCTTGATAAGAGTGTCTGCTAAAATGCAAAATCTCAACAAGAACATCACAAGTAATATGAACATAGGAGGAAGGAACAAGGTTGTGGACCGACAGTCTGTATGTTTGTGTCGTAGAGGCCTCTATCCTGTCTCTACTACCAGATAACTGACAATAATCAACTTTTAAAGTAGAAATAAATTATAAACTTTTAAGATAGTAGTATTCAGTACTTGAGTATTCATAACACAAACTGCGGAAGGGGAATAAGTAGTGGAAGAATTAAAGTGAGAGCTTGATTATTCTTTGAACAGGGCTACTAGTACCATCATGTTGCTGACGGCAACAGTGTTACCGCGGGCAACTGTGCAAACCTTCTTCCTGTGCAGCCGAGAGAGAGGAAGTGATAGAAGCCGCAATAACAGAGAGAAGAGAGGAGAGACTAGAGAGATTTAGAGAAAATAGAGAGACGTTAGACTTACTTTAATCTTGATCCCATGGTGTTGGTCCGTGTAGTTGTGTGTCCATGTGTCTGTCCAGTGGGGTGAACGATCCTTAGGTTTGGAGTGAGACGGTCATACTTGCAACCTGTTGTCGGCAGACACACACACGTACACACGCTGACGTACACACACTGACGTACGGTACACACACTTCTGCATACATACAAGGCAGCAGCCTTCACAGTCAGCACTGAACAGATTACTTCCTGATATACAGTGCATTCGGAAAGTATTCAGACCCCTTGACTTTTTCCACATTTTGTTACGTTACAGCCTTATTCTAAAATTGATTAAATTATATTTTTTTCCTCATCAATCTACACACAACACCCCATAATAACAAAACAAAACTGTTTTTTAGAAATGTTTGCAAATGTATTAAAAATAAAAAACAGAAACACCTTATTTACATAAGTATTTAGATCCTTTGCTATGAGATGCGAAATTGAGCTCAGGTGCATCCTGTTTCCATTGATCATCCTTGAGATATTTCTAAAACTTGATTGGAGTCCACCTGTGGTAAATTCAATTGATTGAACATGATTTGGAAAGGCACACACCTGTCTATATAAGGTCCCACAGTTGACAGTGCATGTCAGAGCAAAAACCAAGCCATGAGGTCGAAGGAATTGTCCGTAGAGCGCCGAGACAGAATTATGTCGAGGCACAATTCTGGGGAAGTGTACCAAAAAATGTCTGCAGCATTGAAGGTCCCCAAGAACACAGTGGCCTCCATCATTCTCTGCAGCACTCCACCAATCAGGCCTTTATGGTAGAGTGGTCAAACGGAAGCCACTCCTCAGTAAAAGGCATATGACAGCATGCTTGGAGTTTGCCAAAAGGCACTTAAAATACTCTCAGACCATGAGAAATAAGATTCTCTGGTCTGATGAAACCAAGATTGAACTCTTTGGCCTGAATGCCAAGCGTCACATCTGGAGGAAACCTGGCACCATCCCTACGGTGAAGCAAGGTGGTGGCAGCCTCATGCTGTGGGGATGTTTTTCAGCGGCAGGGACTGGGAGACTAGTCAGGATCGAGGGAAAGATGAACGGAGCAATGTACAGAGATATCCTTGATGAAAACCTGCTCCAGAGCACTCAGGACCTCAGACTGGGGCGAAGGTTCACCTTCCAACAGGACAATGACCCTAAGCACACATCCAAAGCAATGCAGGAGTGGTTTCGGGACAAGTCTCTGAATGTCCTTGAGTGGCCCAGCTAGAGCCCAGACTCGAACCCGGTCAAACATCTCTGGAGAGACCTGAAAATGGCTGTGCAGCAACGCTCCCCATCCAACCTGACAGAGCTTGAGAGGATCTGCAGAGAAGAATGGGAGAAACGCCCCAAATACAGGTGTGCCAAGCTTGTAGCATCATACCCAAGAAGACACAAGGTTGTAATCGTTGCCAAATGTTTTCAACAAAATACTGAGTAAAGGGTCTGAATACTTATTTAAATGGGATATTTCCGTTACATTATTATTTTTTTTTGCTGAATTGTCTAAAAACCTGTTTTCGCTTTGTCATTATGGGGTATTGTGTGTAGATTGATGAGGAAACAAATGAATTTAATATATTTTAGAATGAGGCTGTAACGTAACAAAATGTGGAAAAAGTCAAGGTGTCTGAAAACTTTTTTATGTTTATGTGTGCATGTGGTCTGTGGCCGATTCTCTCTCTCTCTTCCTCCCTCTCCCTCTTCTCTCTCTCTCTCTCTCTCTCTCTCTCTCTCTCTGTCTGTCTCTGTCTCTCTCTCTCTCTCTCTCTCTCTCTCTCTCTCTCTCTCTCCTCCCATTCTTTCACTCCCTCTGCCACTCCATCTCTCATCATCAAATTCACATCAAAGGTCTTCCTGACCTCTTCCTCCTCCTTTGTGTGTCTATGTGCATGCATGCGTGAGTGCGTGTGTGTGTGTGCACTGCAGTCACATTTAGAGGAAGTAGTACTGGTCAGGAGTATAGTCTGTACTTCCTGTTTGGTGACATCATAGCCCCCCCCCCCCCCTCATTTTCATAACATCTGACTAAACTCATCATTCCACTCAATGTCAATGGTAAATGGTCCGTCCCAAATGGCACCCTAGTCCCTATATAGTGCACTACTTTGACCAGGGCCCATAGGGAATAGGGTGCCATTTGGGACACAGTCACAGTCAGCAGTGCCTTCACAACCATGTTATGATAATTCTGTTGATTGTAGCACTGCATGGTTTCTATCTCTCCATCTGTCTGTCTGTCTGCCTGTCTGTCTGTCTGTCTGTCTGTCTGTCTCTCTCTCTCTCTCTCTCTCTCTCTCTCTCTCTCTGTCTGTCTCTCTCTCCTCTCCTTCATCTCCTGTCTCCCCTGTCTATTTTCCTCTCTTCATCCCTCCTGCCCTATATCTCTCCTCTCCTCTCCTCTCCTCTCCTCTCCTCTCCTCTCCTCTCCTCTCCTCTCCTCTCCTCTCCTCTCCTGCCTCTCTCTCTCTCTCCTGCCTCTCTCTCTCTCTCTCTCTCTCTCTGTCTCCTCTCCTGCCCTCAGTCTCGCCTCTCCCTCTTTCTCTAATACTGTATGGTTCTAGCAACACCGAGTTTGGAGGTTAGATTCCTGCATGAGCCACACAACCTGCTGTGTACTGAATGTGTGTATAACTTTAGTATCTGATAAATGCCAGTTAAAGGGGTCAGAATCCATGATAAAGCTACAGTAGTCCAGTGGTTTTCAAATAATATGCCATTTAGCAGATGCTTTTATCCAAAGCGACTTACAGTCATGCGTGCATACATTTTTGTGTATGGGTGGTCCCGGGGATCGAACCCACTACCTTGGCGTTACAAGCGCCGTGCTCTACCAGCTGAGCTACAGAGGACCACATAACAATTGTCTTCTTTTTGTTAAACTACTTTATTACTTAGCTATTTGTGTATATTTTTGATCATGTGTATTGCACTGTTGAGGAGAGCTTGCAAGTAAGCATTTCACTGTACCATTTACACCCTGTATCCTGTGGAGGTGACGAATAAACTTTGATTAGAAGATTAATGCACCATTGATATCAGCTATCATAGTCAAGATAATGGTGACTGACTTGACCAGCACTCTCTTGCCATCATTGACATTGAGATGAACTTGCTAAAATGTGAAAATACAATATACATCACGATCCTAACTAATTAAAACTAAGCAGCTGCGTTAACTCTGCATGATTTATCTTCACAATGACAGGGGGTGCACCGTTCCTGGAGGTACTGCAATACCAGGTCGATGCGTGGAGTGGACGGAGCAAGCCCCTATTCCATCTCCCTATTCCAAAAATCAATTTAATATATGGTCCCCAGATAGGGGACGTATCAGATATTAAACTGATAAGAACAGATACTACACTTGATCTTAGCCAAAAGGCCGAGAAGCGATACCGCAATGCTTTCGGGAGGAAGGTGCCGTTCTCCGACACGTCAAATTCGATTATGGTTACACCAAAATGAGCTCGGTAAGCTTTCCGCCAAATATCAAAGATAATGCTTTTAGAAAATGGTGGCATAGATTGGGAGTTGATCAACGTCGGGAATAACCACGTTTGACTGTTACAAAGTAACAAGTTGGTAGGTTCTAAAGTCACGTGGTGATCCGCCCTCCAATCGGAAATGAGAGAAACCGTTGTTAAATTAAAACCAGATTAACAGCTCAATTAGAATAATAATATATCACGGGTGGGGGGGAAACAATTTGAAGATAATAATATTGACATAACATTTGATCTTGTATCAAATATCTCTGGTAGCATTGCTGCCACAACGGAACTGAAGCAATTATCCACTTGGTGGCAGCAGAGTTCCATCGACCGTCGCTTTTTCCAAGCTGTCCTGTGTGGGTACATCAAACTGCATTTGAATGTTGAACCACTTGACTTCAATACATCATCAATGCAAATAATGTGAACAATAAAAATTGCCTATGTCTTTTTCTTATTAAAATATTTCTGTAGAGCCTTGTATGATAAGGACATTGTGAGGAGGCCTTCATAAAGTTGCACTCCTAAATTACTAGAGGCCAAACTTCAACGATGTCCATGGCACTGGACTGCATTGCGAGCTAGGCCGGAGCAGTCCTGGCGTATGGTCCTGGCTGCCTAAATGTGTCCTCCACATTATAAACTGTACAAACATGGCACTTTTGAGGCTTAGTTTTACAA
>NW_025535251.1:0-2500 GCF_020615455.1 Coregonus clupeaformis | reverse complement strand
CTCTCTCTCTCTCTCTCTCTCTCTCTCTCTCTCTCTCTCTCTCTCTCTCTCTCTCTCTCTGTCTCTCTCTGTGTCTCTCTCTCTCTGTCTCTCTCTGTCTCTCTCGCTCTCTCTGTCTCTCCCCCCCTCTCTCTCTCTCTCTCTCTCTCTCTCTCTCTCTCTCTCTCTCTCTCTCTCTCTCTCTCTCTCTCTCTCTCTCTCTCAAATTCAAGCTGCTTTATTATTGAAATGAAAAACATTGTGTCAATATTGCCAGAGCAACAATGTATGCAATATACATTGTAATAAAACAATAAATAATAACAATTAAACCAAAAAAATAAAACATTTTTTTTAAAAAAATAACAACAATAAAATGGTAACTGTCAACAATCTCTCTCTCTGTCTCCCTCTCCCTCTCTCTCTCTCTCTCTCTCTCTCTCTCTCTCTCTCTCTCTCTCTCTCTCTCTCTCTCTCTCTCCCTCTCTCTCTCTCTCTCTCTCTCTCTCTCTCTCCCTCTTTCTCTCTGTCTCTCTCTTCTTCCCATCCCATGAATTCCTATCCTTGAATCTTCCAGCATGGAAATTAAACGTCAACACACACACATACACCAACACACACACACACACACACACACACACACACACACACACACACACACACACACACACACACACACACACACACACACACACACACACACACACACACACACACACACACACACACACACACACACACACACACACACACACACACACACACACCCTCTACATAAATTATGGAGACATCAGTATAATGGAACCTCTTGGCTGAGTCTCTGTTTGGCAAAACAGGCAGAAGCCATTATAAACCAACTCAAAGATCCTCCCTCCCTCCCTCCCCCCTCCCTCCCTCCTCCCTCCCTCCCTCCCTCCACCACTCCTCCTCTCCCTTCCTATTATCTCTGACTAAAAACCCACAGTGTCTGTATTCATTTTTTCTCTATTTACTATTCTCTCTCTCTCTCTCTCTCTCTCTCTCTCTCTCTCTCTCTCTCTCTCTCTCTCTAGTCATATTGTTCTTTAGTCATAGTGCTCTTATTTTGCATTGCTGTTCTATTAGTGTATTTTGTCATAGCTACTTCTTCTTCTGCTAAGACACACGCACGCACACACACACACACACACACACACACACACACACACACACACACACACACACACACACACACACACACACACACACACACACACACACACACACACACACACACACACACACACCTAAGCACCTCTAACAAGCCTGCAAAGTATGTAGTTGAGAGAATAGAAAGAGAGAGAGAGAGAGAGAGAGAGAGAGAGAGAGAGAGAGAGAGAGAGAGAGAGAGAGAGAGAGAGAGAGAGAGAGAGAGAGAGAGAGAGAGAGAGAGAGAGAGAGAGAGAGAGAGAGAGAGAGAGAGAGAGAGAGAGAGAGATAGGGAGAGAGGGATAGAGAGAAAGAGAGACAAAGAGAGGGGGAGAGGGAGAGGGAAGTAGAGAGAGAGAGAGAGGGAGCGAGAGGGAGAGAGGGAGAGGGAAATAGATATAGGGAGAGGGAGAGAGAGAGAGAGATGGAGAAAGAGGGAGAGATGGAGAAAGAGGGAGAGAGATGGAGAAAGAGGGAGAGAGATGGAGAACGAGAGAGAGAGAGAGGGAGAGAGATGGGTCATCTTGATTGATTAGTTAACTTCACAGTGGGAAGATGAAGCAAAAATATTTGTCCCAGTGGTGTATTCTCATTGACTTTATGAGTTTGTGTGTGTATGTGTATACTTATTTTCCTACATTATCAGGACCCCAATGTCTGAACATTTCACACAAATGCCATGAAAAGGTAGGACAACAAGATCTTTTCTGAAAAGTAAAGTATTTTTTTCAGGTCCTGAATTTGTTCAAATGCTATTTTATAATATTATAATACAATATGCCATTTAGCAGACGCTTTTATCCAAAGCGACTTACAGTCATGAGTGCATACATTTTTACGTATGGGTGGTCCCGGGGATCGAACCCACTACTCTGGCGTTACAAGCACCATGCTCTACCAATTGAGCTACAGAGGACCAAACTTAGGTTTAGAGTTTTGGGGTTATTGTTAGGGTTAGGTTTTTGGGGGTTAAAGGCCATGTTGCAAGTAAAATTTGCCAATATAAATGGAATTGACACCCCTTGTAGATGGCAATACAAAAAATATATATTTTCTTTTTTCCCCCTGGGTTGCTGAAGAGAAAATATTGTGTAGCACGTGCACTAGTAAGCAACGCCCCCTCAAGTGCATGATGCAGCCTGTGACTTTGCCTGTGGCGTTGGTTCAGGTGAGGACTCTGGAGCTGACTGGGGACAACATCTGGTGAAGATGCTGGTTCTACAAACAAGTAGCTATTACTCCTCGGCCCGAAGTCCTACAATAAAAAACAACAATTATCTGCTTGAAGGTAATTGTATATTTTATACGTGTACATCATTTCTGTTGACAAAAAGCCTTGAACTTGGCATTGCTA
>NW_025535250.1:107500-109929 GCF_020615455.1 Coregonus clupeaformis | reverse complement strand
TATAGACATAATGAATAGTAGTTAATTCAACAGGTAGATCTGTATAGACATGGGGCTGAATAGTAGTTAATTCAACAGGTAGATCTGAGACTTTCTTTGTATCACATGTTACCGTCTGTTAAAGGGGAGAGGGAGAGGAGGAGGGACAGAGAGGAAGAGAGGAGGGAGGGAGCAGAGAGGGGAGAGAGGAAGGGAGAGAGGAAGGAGGGAGAGAGGGACAGAGTGGAGAGAGGGAGGGAGAGAGAGAGAGAGAGAGAGAGAGAGGGAGGGAGGAAGGGAGGGACAGAGGAAGAGAGGGGAGGGAGGAAATAGAGGAGAGAGGGAGGGAGGGACAGAGAGAGAGAGGGGAAGGGACAGAGAGAGAGAGGGAGGGACAGAGAGAGAGAGAGAGGGACAGAGAGAGGGAGGGAGCCAGAGAGAGAGAGGGAGGACAGAGGGAGAGGAGGGAGGACAGGGAGGGAGAGAGGGAGGACAGAGAGAGGGAGAGAGGGGAGGGGACAGAGGGAAGAGAGGGAGGACAGAGAGAGAGAGGGACAGAGAGAGAGGAGGAGGGACCGAGGGAGAGAGGGAGGGAGGGGAGGGAGGGAGAGAGCAGGAGGAGGGAGGGAGAGAGAGGGAGGGAGAGAGAGAGAGGGAGGGACACAGAGAGAGAGAGAGAGAGAGAGAAGGCCCCAGAGGATAGAGAGAGAGAGAGAGGGAGGGACAGAGAGAGAGGGAGGGATGAGAGAGAGAGGACAGAGAGAGAGGGAGGGAGGGAGGGAGAGAGGGAGGAGGAGGGAGAGGGGAGGGAGAGAGAGAGGGAGGAGGGAGAGAGGAGGGAGGGAGGAGGGAGAGAGGGAGGGAGGGAGGAGGGAGAGAGGAGGAGGGAGAGAGAGAGGGGAGGGACACAGAGAGAGAGAGAGAGAGAGAGAAGGCTCTCAGGAGGATCAGAGAGAGAGAGAGGGGACAGAGAGAGAGAGAGGGAGGGATAGAGGGAGAGAGGGAGGGACAGAGGGAGAGAGGGAGGGACAGAGAGAGAGAGGGACAGAGAGAGAGAGAGGGAGGGGGAGTGGGGAGAAGAGAGGAGGGAGGGAGAGAGGGAGGGAGGGAGGGAGGGAGGGAGAGAGAGAGGGAGGGAGAGAGAGAGGGGGGGACACAGAGAGAGAGAGAGAGAGAGAGAAGGCTCCCAGGGGATAGAGAGAGAGAGGAGGAGTGGTAGATGCGAGAGAGAGAGGGAGGGACAGAGAGAGAGAGAGGGAGGGACCAGAGAGGAGAGAGAGAGAGAGAGAGAGGGAGAGAGAGAGAGAGAAGGCCTCAGAGATAGAGAGAGAGAGAGAGACAGCTGAGGGGTTGAATATGTCCAGGGAACAGAGAACAGCTGGGACTACGCTGTGGTGGTGTGTGGTGTCCCAGTCCTGTCCTGATTACTCCACAGCCTGTCGGTCATAAAGACGGAGAGATTTGTCTCCCATCTCTGCCTCTCTCTCTTCCCACACATCCCTCTCTTGTCCCCTCCCTCCTCTTCTCTCTCAATTCCAATTCAATTTCAATTTAAGGGCTTTATTGTCATGGGAAAACGAATGATAACGCTGCCAAAGCAGTAGAAGTGAGATATAAAACAAAAGTGAAATAAAAATAAATATTAACAGTAAACATTACACTCAGAAGTTCCAAAAAGAATAAGACATTTCAAATGACATATTATGTCTATATACAGTGTTGTAACAATGCAAATAGTTAAAGTACAAATATGGGATAATAAATATAACATACAGTATTGGTGTTTGTTCTTCACTGGTTGCCCTTTTCTTCTTGTGAGCAACAGGTCGCTAAATCTTGCAGCTGTGATGGCACACTGTGGTTTTTCTACCCAGTAGATAGGGGGAGCTTATCATAGCCTGTCTTCTTTGAGAGCGGGATCATTGCCGGCGCCCTTTCTTAACAGGGCTATGCAGTACTGAGTCTGTACATAGTCAAAGCTTTCATTAAGTTTAAATTAACACAGTGGTCTGTGTATTCTGTCACTGTGTACTTTGTTTAGGCCAAATAGCATTCTCAGTTTGCTCTGTTTATTTTGTTTGTTCTTTCCATCGTGTCAAGCACTTTCTTTTTGTTTTCTCATGATTTGCTAAGCTCCACTTATGTTGTTGTTGTTGTTGTTGTCCTGGGGCTGATTAGTTAGGGTTAGGGTGTTTAATCATCTCTGTTACCTGGTACACCTCTGGCCTGCTGGCATCTCTAGTGTGTTTAATCTCTTTCTCTGTTGTTACCTGGTACACCTCTGGCCTGCTGGCATCTCTAGTGTGTTTAATCATCTCTGTTGCTGCTGTGTAGAGATGGGAGGATTCCTACACTATGTAGAGATGGGAGGATTCCTACACTATGTAGAGATGGGAGGATTCCTACACTATGTAGAGATGGGAGGATTCCTACACTATTTAGAGATGGGA
>NW_025535250.1:97500-105000 GCF_020615455.1 Coregonus clupeaformis | reverse complement strand
TAGATCTGCGGCCTAAAATGGTTGATTTTGCTCAGTAATTGTGACATTTTGCATGACAATATGCGATGATTTTGTCCAATTTGTCATGAAAATGCGCTGAGGGGAAAAAAGTTTGTTGCCGCAGTTTGATTGAACCATATTATGCAGTAAATTTGTATTTTTATTTATTATGGATCCCCATTAGTTCCTGCCAAGGCAGCAGCTACTCTTCCTGAGGTTTATTATGGATCCCCATTAGTTCTTGCCAGGCAGCAGCTACTCTTCCTGGGGTCTATTATGGATCCCCATTAGTTCCTGCCAAGGCAGCAAAGCTACCCTCTTCCTGGGGTTTATTATGGATCCCCATTAGTTCCTGCCAAGGCAGCAGCTACTCTTCCTGGGGGTTTATTATGGATCCCTCATTAGTTCCTGCCAAGGCAGCAGCTACTCTTCCTGGGGTTTATTACGGATCTCTTAGTTCCTGCCAAGGCAGCGGCTACTCTTCCTGGGGGTTATGGATCCCCATTAGTTCCTGCCAAGGCAGCGGCTACTCTTCCTGGGGTTTATTACGGATCCCCATTAGTTCCTGCCAAGGCAGCGGCTTTCACTCTTCCTGGGGTTTAGTTACGGATCCCCATTAGTTCCTGCCAAGGCAGCAGCTACTCTTCCTGGGGTTTATTACGGATCCCCATTAGTTTCCTGCCAAGGCAGCTGCTACTCTTCCTGGGGTTTATTACGGATCCCCATTAGTTCCTGCCAAGGCAGCTACTCTTCCTGGGGTTTATTACGGATCCCCGATTAGTTCCTGCCAAGGCAGCTACTCTTCCTGGGGTTTATTACGGATCCTCATTAGTTCCTGTCAAGGCAGCAGCTACTCTTCCTGGGGTTTATAATGGATCCCCATTAGTTCCTCCAAGGCAGCAGCTACTCTTCCTGGGGTTTATTACGGATCCCCATTAGTTCCTGCAAAGACAGCAGCTACTCTTCCTGGGGTTTATACGGATCCCCATTAGTTCCTGCCAAGGCAGCAGCTACCTCTTCCTGGGGTTTATTATGGATCCCCATTGGTTCCTGCCAAGGCAGCAGCTACTCTTCCTGGGGTTTATTATGGATCCCCATTAGTTCCCTGCCAAGGCAGCAGCTCTCTTCCTGGGGTTTATTATGGATCCCCATTAGTTCCTGCCAAGGCAGTAGCTACTCTTCCTGGGGTTTATTAGGGATCCCCATTAGTTCCTGCCAAGGCAGCAGCTACTCTTCCTGGGGTTTATTATGGATCCCCATTAGTTCCTGCCAAAGGCAGCAGCTACTCTTCCTGGGGTTTTATTAGGATCCCCATTAGTTTCCTGCCAAGGCAGCAGCTACTCTTCCTGGGGTTTATTATGGATCCCCATTAGTTCCTGTCAAAGCAGCACTCTCTTCCTGGGGGTTATAATGGATCCCCATTAGTTCTGCCAAGGCAGCAGCTACTCTTCCTGGGGTTTATTATGGATCCCCATTAGTTCCTGCCAAGGCAGCAGCTACTCTTCCTGGGGTTTATTATGGATCCCCATTAGTTCCTGCCAAGGCAGCAGCTACTCTTCCTGGGGTTTATTATGGATCCCCATTAGTTCCTGTCAAGGCAGCAGCTACTCTTCCTGGAGGTTTATTATGGATCCCCATTAGTTCCTGCCAAGGCAGCAGCTACTCTTCCTGGGGTTTTATTATGGATCCCCATAGTTCCTGCCAAGGCAGCAGCTTACTCTTCCTGGGGTTTATTATGGATCCCCATTAGTTCCTGCCAAGGCAGCAGCTACCTTCCTGGGGTTTATTATGGATCCCCATTAGTTCCTGCCAAGGCAGCAGCTACTCTTCCTGGGGTTTATTATGGATCCCCATTAGTTCCTGCCAAGGCAGCAGCTACTCTTCCTGGGGTTTATTATGGATCCCCATAGATTTCCCAAGGCAGCAGCTACTTTTCCTGGGGTCCAAACATATTAAAGTACTTACATACATATAAAACAGTACATCATATGACAGTATTACACCATACATAGCTACAATACAAATGTATAATACCACCATACAACAATATTACAGTGCATGTGTGTGTAGAGCGCTTGTGTGCATATCCTAACTGTCCGGAATGGTTTAAATGCTGACTCGTCATTTAGTGCTGCGAATGACTGCCGTTTATGCGATAATGCAATGATTAGATTGTTTTATGGCGGAAATAGTGCAGTGATTGGTTAAATATGCAAGCCCTCGCATAATTTGCAGGGAATTGTTGATTTTACCCCCCAAAAAAATGCGGAATCCTTGTGGGACAGTTAAAGCGTTAAGTAGTTTAACCTGGTCTGTGATGTCATCCTGGTGTTGTGCTCTGTGATAGGGGCCGTCTGTTGTCGCATGCCTGATGACAACACGCTGCACCTGTGGGCTGGGCAGAGCTTCCCTGGGACAGGGCGCGGGCTAAGAGAGAAGGCGTGGTCTACCTGGAAGAAAAACACAACTACAGTCTCCTGGGACGACCTGGACTAGAGAGCTGCAGGTACACACACACACGCACGCACGCACGCACGCACACACACACACACAGAGAGAGACACACACACACACACACACAGAGAGCACACACACACACACACACACACACACACACACACACACATACATACACACACACACACGCGCACACGCACACACGCACGTACACACACACACACACACACACACACAGAGAGACACACACACACACACACACAGAGAGAGCACACACACACACACACAGAGACACACACACCACCACACACACACACACACACAAACAAACCACCACCACCAGACACACACACACACACACACACACAGTGAGAGGATGACACATACATTAATGTGTGTGTTTATAATGTGTGTGTGTTGCCCCTCCAGTGCGAGCCGTGTGACGGTGCTGCTGCTGTTGAGTCCATGCTGACCTGCTGTGTGTCGACACCGAGGAGGGGGCATCACTTCCTGGATCTGCCACGCCTCTCGCTGAGGGACAACCAATCACTGCTGCTGGACCAGGTGATGCAGAGGTGAGTGACAGCTGCTTCAGCCAGTGGGAGGGAGTGTGGGTTGGGTTCTAGAATGGGTTGTGTTCTAGAATGGGTTGGGTTCTAGAATGGGTTGGGTTCTAGAATGGGTTGTGTTCTAGAATGGGTTGGGTTCTAGAATGGGTTGGGTTCTAGAATGGGTTGGTCTCTAGAATGGGGTTGGGTTCTAGAATGGGTTGGGTTCTAGAATGGGTTGGGTTCTAGAATGGGTTGGGTTCTAGAATGGGTTGGGTTCTAGAATGGGTTGGGTTCTAGAATGGGTTGGGTTCTAGAATGGGTTGGGTTCTAGAATGGGTTGGGTTCTAGAATGGGTTGGGTTCTTAGAATGGGTTGGTTCTAGAATGAGTTGGGTTCTAGAATGGGTTGTGTTCTAGAATGGGTTGGGTTCTAGAATGGGTTAGTTCTAGAATGGGTTGGGTTCTAGAATGGGTTGGGTTCTAGAATGGGTTGGGTTCAGAATGGGTTGGGTCTAGAATGGGTTGGGTTCTAGAATGGGTTGTGTTCTAGAATGGGTTGGGTTCTAGAATGGGTTGGTTCTCCAGGTTCCATCCCTTCTCCATCCTGGTCAGGCTGAGAGGAGAGGGAGAGCTGTCACAGGTGTGTATCTATGTTGTGTGTACACTACCCACTGCTCTGTTGTCATGGTCGTTAGGGGGAAGGGTCCTGTTACATGGTCGATGGGGGAAAGGGACCTGTGTCATGGTCGTGAGGGGAAGGGTCCTGTTGTGATGGTCGTTGGGGAAGGCTCCTGTTGTGATGGTCGTTAGGAAGGGACCTGTTGTGATGGTCGTTAGGGGAAGGGGGTCCCTGTTGTGATGGTGGTTAGGGGGAAGGGACCTGTTGGGATGGCCAGTTAGGGGGAAGGCTCCTGTTGTGATGGTGGTTGGGGAAGGGACCTGTTGTGATGGTCGTTAGGGGGAAGGGTCCTGTTGTGATGGTCGTTAGGGGAAGGGGACCTGTTGTGATGGTCGTTAGGGAATGGACCTGTTGTGATGGTCGTTAGGGGAAGGCTCCTGTTGTGATGGTCGTTAGGGGAAGGGACCTGTTGTGATGGTCGTTAGGGGAAGGGGTCCTGTTGTGATGGTCGTTAGGGGGAGGGACCTGTTGTGATGGTCGATGGGGGAATGGACCTGTTGTGATGGTCGTTAGGGGAAGGGTCCTGTTGTGATGGTCGTTAGGGGGAAGGGACCTGTTGTGATGGTGGTTAGGGAATGGACCTGTTGTGATGGTCGTTAGGGGAAGGGACCTGTTGTCATGGTCGTTAGGGGAAGGGTCCTGTTGTGATGGTCGTTAGGGGAATGGACCTGTTGTGATGGTCGTTAGGGAAGGGACCTGTTGTCATGGTCGTTAGGGGAAGGGACCTGTTGTGGATGGTCGTTAGGGGAATGACCTGTTGTGATGGTCGTTAGGGGAAGGGTCCATGTTGTGATGGTTTCAGGGGAAGGGGACCTGTTGTGATGGTTGTTAGGGGGAAGGGACCTGTTGGGATGGCCAGTTAGGGGAAGGGTCCTGTTATGATGGTCGTTAGGGGGAAGGGACCTGTGATGGTCGTTAGGGGGAAGGGTCCTGTTGTGATGGTCGTTAGGGGGAAGGGGTCCTGTTGCTGAGGTCGTTAGGGGGAAGGGACCTGTTGGGATGGCCGTTAGGGGGAAGGCTCCTGTTGTGATGGTCGTTAGGGGAAGGGGTCCTGTTGTGATGGTCGTTAGGGGGAAGGGTCCTGTTGTGATGGTCGTTAGGGGGAAGGGTCCTGTTGTCCAAGATGGTCAAGGGTGGGAAGGGTCCTGTTGTGATGGTCGATAGGAGGAAGGGACCTGTTGTGATGGTCGTTAGGGGGAAGGGGTCCTGTTGTGATGGTCGTTAGGGGGAGGGGTCCTGTTGTGATGGTGGGTTAGGGGGAAGGGTCCTGTTGTGATGGTCGTTAGGGGGAAGGGGTCCTGTTGTGGATGGTCGATAGGAGGGAAGGGGGACCTGTTGTGATGGTCGATAGGGAGGAAGGGTCCTGTTGTGATGGTCGATAGGGGGAAGGGTCCTGTTGTGATGGTGAATAGGGGGAAGGGGTCCTGTTGTGATGGTTGTTAGGGGGAAGGGTCCTGTTGTAGATGGTCGTTAGGGGAAGGGTCAGTTGTGATGGTTGTTAGGGAGAAGAGCTTCCCTGTTGTGATGGTTCAGTAAGGGGAAGGGTCCTGTTGTGATGGTCGTTAGGGGGAAGGGTCCTGTTGTAATGGTTGTTAAGGGGAAGGGACCTGTTGTGATGGTCGTTAGGGGAGAAGGGGCTTCCTGTTGTCATGTAGTCGTTAGGGGGAAGGGCCTTGACTCAGTGAGAGAGGGGGATGAGAGGGGGATGGAGGTTGAGGGGGTGAGGGACGGGGAGAGAGAGGAGGTTGAAAGGGTGAGAGAGGGGGATGGCGGTTGAGAGGGGAGATGGAGAGACACAATGGAGTGCTTTGTGGGTAATGTTTGTGGACTTGATGGTTCTGGAGACCATCCTTTCTGCTGGACTGGCCTCTGTGTGTGTGTGTGTGTGTGTGTGTGTGTGTGTGTGTGTGTAAAGTTGTGTGTGTACTTGGTTCTGCCCTCATCTGAAACACTACACTTCTCTCCTGCTCTCTTCTCCGGTCTCGGGTTCTGCTCTCACTTTTCATTGGCTGATGTATGCTGATTTGTCTTCCTGATGGCTGATGGGTAATGGGTGTTTTCAGCGTACCTGAGGACTACAGGTGTGGGAAGTCTCTGGGACCGGTGGAGTCAAGTCACAGGAACACCCCCAGCAGCCAGGGAAGATTCTGATTAACACAGCAGAGGCCTTCGTCGTCCTATGGGATCTCAGCACCATGAACGCAGAACACATGTTCCTGGGAAAACAGGTAAATATACACTGAACTAAAATATAAACGCAACATGCTACAATTTCTAAGATTTGACTGAGTTAAAGTTCATAGAAGGAAATCAGTCAATTGAAATAAATTCATTAGGCCCTAATCAATGGATTTGACATGACTGAGCAGGGGAGCAGCCATAGGTGGGCCTGGGAAGACATAGGTCCACCCACTGGGGAGCCAGGCCCAGCCACTGGGGAGCCAGGCCCAGCCACTGGGGAGCCAGGCCCACCCACTGGGGAGCCAGGCCCAGCCACTGTGGAGCCAGGCCCAGCCAATCAGAATGATTTTTTCCCCACAAAAGGACTTTGTTACAGACAGAAATAATACTCAGCACCCCCCCCACCTCCCCCAGACGGTCCCTGCAGGTAAAGAAGCCGGATGTGGAGGACCTGGGCTGGCGTGGTTACACGTGGTCTGCGGTTATGAGGCCAGTTGGACGTACTGCCAAATTCTCTAAAATGACGTTGGAGGCGACTTATTGTAGAGAAATTAACATTAAATTCTCTGGCAGCAGCTCTGGTGGACATTCCTGCAGTCAACATGCCAATTGCACACTCCCTGAAAACTTGAGACATCTGTGGCATTGTGTTGTGTGACAAAACTGCACAAGGTGCACACTGTGTAATGCCTACAGTGCACCTGTGTAATGATCATGCTGCTTTAATCAGCTTCTTGATATGCCACACCTGTCAGGTGGATGGACTATCTTGGCAAAGGAGAAATGCTCACTAACAGGGATGTAAACAAATGTGTGCAAAAATCACAAGATAAATAAGCTTTTTTGTGCATGCGGAAAATGTCGCCGCCTCTTTTATTTCAGCTCTTGAAACATGGGACCAACACTTTACATGTTGCGTTTATTGTTGTTGCGTGTATAATACTGCACCTCACTGCAGAGCCGGATGTCTTCTGTGGCTCTTCGTCAATAGTCTTCCTCTCTTTCCCCCTGTAGCCTCTAAGCAGCTCCTCCTCTCTCCTTCCATTGGTCAGGACGTTAGTCACTTCCTTCTCTCCCTCTCTCCTTCCATTGGTCAGACGTTAGTCACTTCCTTGTTTTGGCCGGCCAGGGGGTCCGCGCGCGGTCTAAATACAGTGTGTCTGTCGCAGCAGCTGGAGTCCCTGGTGTGGGAACGTTCCGGAAGCTCCTTCCTCAGTTCCATAGTGACGGGGGTACAGAGTGGGCTGTTGCCAGTGGTAACCCCTACACACACCAGCCCGTGTCTGTCCATCCCAGTGAGAGACACACACCCACACACACACTAACTTCTACACACACACACCACACACTAACCCCTACACACACCAGGTGTCTCAGTCCATCCTAGTGAGAGACACACACACACACACTAACCCTATCACACACACACACACTAACCCCTACACACACCAGCCCGTGTCCTCGTCCATCCCCTACGGTGAGAGAGACACACAACACACACACACACACACACACACCAGCCCGTGTCCTCGTCCATCCTACGGTGAGAGACACACACACACACACACACACACACACTAACCCCCTACACACACCAGCCGTGGCCCTCGTCCATCCCCTACGGTGAGAGAGA
>NW_025535250.1:42500-92500 GCF_020615455.1 Coregonus clupeaformis | reverse complement strand
TGTCCTGTCACACACACACACATCGTCCCTGTCCTGTCACACACACACAGTCCTGTCCTGTCACACACACAGCACACGTCCCTGTCCTGTCACACACACAACACACGTCCCTGTCCTGTCCTGTCACACACACAACTGCGCCCTGTCCTGTCACACACACAACACGTCCCTGGTCCTGTCCTGTCACACACAACTATCACGTCCTGTCCTGTCACACACAACACACGTCCCTGTCCTGTCCTGTCACACACACAACACACGTCCCTGTCCTGTCCTGTCACAACACAACATACGTCCCCTGTCCTGTCACCATAACACATCGTCCCTGTCCTGTCCTGTCACACACACAACACACGTCCTGTCCCTGTCCCTGTCACACACACAACACACGTCCCTGTCCTGTCACACACACAACACACGCCCTGTCCCTGTCCTATCACACAACCTGCTCCTGTCCTGTCACCACAACAACGTCCCTGTCCTGTCTACACACACAACACACGCCCTGTCCCTGTCCTGTCACACACACAACACACGTCCTGTCCTGTCCCTGTCACACACACAACACACGTCCCTGTCCTGTCCTGTCACACACACAACACACGTCCCTGTCCTGTCCTGTCACACACAACACACGTCCCTGTCCTGTCCTGTCACACACACAACACACGTCCCTGTCCTGTCCTGTCACACACACACACGCGTCCCTGTGTCCTGTCACACACAAAATCGTCCTGTCCTGTCACACACACAACACACGCCCTGTCCTGTCTGTCACACACACACCGTCTCCGTCTGCACACACAACAACGTCCTGTCCTGTCCTGTCACACACACAACACACGTCCTGTCCTGTCCTGTCACACACACAACACACGTCCCTGTCCTGTCCTGTCACACACAACACACGTCCCTGTCCTGTCCTGTCACACACACAACACACGTCCCTGTCCTGTCCTGTCACACACAGCAACACACGTCCTGTCCTGTCTGTCACACACACAACACACGTCCCTGTCCTTCTGTCACACACACAACACACGTCCTGTCCTGTCACACACACAACACACGTCCCTGTCCTGTCACACACAACACACGTCCCTGTCCTTCTGTCACACACACAACACTTGCGTCCCTGTCCTGTCGTCACACACACAACACACGTCCCTGTCCCTGTTCTGTCACACACACCACACGTCCCTGTCCTGTCTGTTACACACACAACACACGTCCCTGTCCCTGTCCTGTCACACACAACAACACGTCCTTGTCCTGTCCTGTCACACACACACACGCTCCTCCCTGTCCTGTCCTGTCACACACACAACACACGTCCCTGTCCTGTCCTGTCACACACAACACACGTCCCTGTCCCTGTCACACACACAACACCGTCCCTGTCCTGTCCTGTCACACACAACACACGTCCCTGTCCCTGTCCTGTCACACACACAACACACGCCTGTCCTGTCCTGTCACACAGCACAACTCCCTGTCCTGTCCTGTCACACACACAACACCGTCCCTGTCCTGTCCTGTCACACACACACACACGTCCTGTCCTGTCACTGTCACACAACACACGTCCCTGTCCTGTCCTGTCACACACACACCCGTCCCTGTCCTGTCACACACACAACACACGTCCCTGTCTCTGTCCTGTCACACACACAACACACGTCCCTGTCCCTGTCCTGTCCACCACACTCCTGTCCTGTCACACACACACCGTCCTGTCCGCTGCACACACGCCTCCTGTCCTGTCCTGTCACACACACAACACACGTCCCTGTCCTGTCCTGTCACACACACAACACACGTCCCTGTCCCTGTCCTTTCACACACACACGTCCCTGTCCCTGTCCTGTCACACACACAACACACGTCCCTGTCCTGTCTGTCACACACAACACACGTCCCTTCTGTCCTGTCCTGTCACACACAACACACGTCCCTGTCCTGTCCTGTCACACACAACACACGCTCCCTGTCCTGTCCTGTCACACACACAACACACGTCCCTGTCCTGTCCTGTCACACACACAACATCGTTCCCTGTCCTGTCCTGTCACACACAACACACGTCCCTCCTGTCCTGTCACACACACAACACACGTCCCTGTCCTGTCCTGTCACACACACAACACACGTCCCTGTCCTGTCCTGTCACACACACAACACACGTCCCTGTCCTGTCCTGTCACACACACAACACACGTCCCTGTCCTGTCATATCACACACACGCGTCCCTGTCCTGTCTGTCACACACAACACACGTCCCTGTCCTGTCCTGTCACACACACAACCGTCCCTGTCCTGTCGCACACACAACACACGTCCTGTCCTGTCCTGTCACACACACAACACCGTCCCTGTCCTGTCCTGTCACACACACAACACACGTCCCTCGTCCTGTCCTGTCACACACACACACACGTCCCTGTCCTGTCTGTCACACACAACACGTCTCCTGTCCCTGTCCTCACACACAAATACGATCCTGTCCTGTCACACACACACACACGTCCCTGTCCTGTCCTGTCACACACACAACACACGTCCCTGTCCTGTCCTGTCACACACACACACACGTCCCTGTCCTGTCCTGTCACACACACACAGCACGTCCCTGTCCTGTCCTGTCACACACACACACACGTCCCTGTCCTGTCCTGTCACACACACAACACACGTCCCTGTCCCTGTCACACACACACAACACACGTCCCTGTCCTGTCCTGTCACACACACAACACACGTCCCTGTCCTGTCCTGTCACACACACCACGTCCCTGTCCTGTCACATCACACAACACACGTCCCTGTCCTGTCCTGTCACACACACAACACACGTCCCTGTCCTGTCTGTCACACACACAACACACGTCCCTGTCCCTTGTCCTGTCACACACAAAACACGTCCCTGTCCTGTCCTGTCACACACACAACACATCCTGTCCTGTCCTGTCACACACACACTACATAACTGTCCCTGTCCCTGTCACACACAACACACGTCCCTGTCCTGTCCTGTCACACAACACACACGTCCTGTCCTGTCCTGTCACACACACAACATCCCTGTCCTGTCCTGTCACACACACAACACACGTCCCTGTCCCTGTCTTGTCACACACACAACACACGTCCCTGTCCTGTCCTGTCACACACACACACACGTCCCTGTGTCCTGTCCTGTCACACACACACACGTCCCTGTCCTGTCCTGTCACACACACGACACACGTCCTGTCCTGTCACACACACAACCTGCATCCCTGTCCCTGTCCTGTCACACACACAACACACGTCCCTGTCCTGTCTGTCACACACACAACACACGCCTCTGTCCCTTTCCTGTCCTGTCACACACAACACACGTCCCTGTCCTGTCCTGTCACACACACAACACACGTCCCTGTCCTGTCACACACACAACACACGTCCCTGTCCCTGTCCTGTCACACACACAACACACGTCCCTGTCCTGTCCTGTCACACACACAACACACGTCCCTGTCCTGTCCTGTCACACACACAACACACGTCCCTGTCCTGTCCTGTCACACACACAACACACGTCCCTGTCCTGTCCTGTCACACACACAACACACGTCCCTGTCCTGTCCTGTCACACACACAACACATCCTGTCCTGTCCTGTCACACACACAACACACGTCCCTGTCCTGTCCTGTCACACACACATACACGTCCTGTCCTGTCCTGTCACACACACAACACACGTCCCTGTCCTGTCACACACACAACACACGTCCTGTCCTGTCACACACACAACTACACGTCCCTGTCCTGTCCTGTCACACACACAACACACGTCCCTGTCCTGTCTCACACACACAGCACACGTCCCTGTCCTGTCCTGTGCACACACACACACACGTCCCTGTCCTGTCCTGTCACACATCACAACACACGTCCCTGTCCTGTCCTGTCACACACACACACCGTCCTGTCCTGTCCTGTCACACACACAACACACGTCCTCTGTCCACTATCTGTCACACACACAACACACGTCCCTGTCCTGTCCTGTCACACACACAACACACGTCCCTGTCCTGTCCTGTCACACACACAACACCGTCCCTGTTTCCTGTCTGTCACACACACACACACGTCCCTGTCCTGTCCTGTCACACACACAACTATCCCTGTCCTGTCATGTCACACACACAACACACGTCCCTGTCTGTCCTGTCACACACACAGCACACGTCCCTGTCCTGTCCTGTCACACATACGCGTCCTGTCCTGTCCTGTCACACACATAACACACGTCCCTGTCTCCTGTCACACACACACACACGTCCTGTCCTGTCCTGTCACACACACAACAGCGTCCCTGTCCTGTCACACACACAACCCTGTCCTGTCCTGTCACACAACACACGTCCCTGTCCTGTCCTGTCACACACACAACACACGTCCCTGTCCTGTCCTGTCACACACAACACACGTCCCTGTCCTGTCCTGTCACACACACAACACACGTCCCTGTCCTGTCCTGTCACACACACAACACTACGTCCCTGTCTGTCCTGTCACACACACACACACGTCCCTGTCCCTGTCCTGTCACACACACAACACACGTCCCTGTCCTGTCCTGTCACACACACAACACACGTCCCTGTCCTGTCCTGTCACACACACAACACACGTCCCTGTCCTGTCCTGTCGCACACACAACACACGTCCCTGTCTGTCCTGTCGCACACACACAACACACGTCCCTGTCCTGTCCTGTCACACACACAACACACGTCCCTGTCCTTCACACACACAACTCGTCCTGTCCTGTCCTGTCACACACACAACACACGTCCCTGTCCTGTCCTGTCACACACACAACACACGTCCCTGTCCTGTCCTGTCACACACACAACACACGTCCCTGTCCCTGTCCTGTCACACACAACACACGTCCCTGTCCTGTCCTGTCACACACAACACACGCCCTGTCCTGTCACACAAACGTCCTGTCCTGTCACACACAACCTCTCCCTGTCCTGTCCTGTCACACACACAACACACGTCCCTGTCCTGTCCTGTCACACACTCAACACACGTCCCTGTCCTGTCCTGTCACACACACAACACGTCCCTGTCCTGTCCTGTCACACACACACACGTCCTCTGTCCTGTCACACACACAACCTCGTCCCTTCCTGTCCTGTCACACACACAACACACGTCCCTGTCCTGTCCTGTCACACACACAACACACGTCCCTGTCCTGTCTGTCACACACACAACCACACGTCCTCTGTCCTGTCACACACACACACACGTTCCTGTCCTGTCCTGTCACACACACAACACACGTCCCTGTCCTGTCTGTCACACACACAGCACCTGCTCCCTTTCCTTCCCCACCACTCCTTCCACACACACACTCCTTTTCCTTCTTCATCACACACACTCTCTCTCCACACCCACACTCCTTCCTTCTCACCACAAAGTCCCTATCCTGTCCTTCACACACACACTCCTCCCTGTCCTTCCACACACCCTCTCCTCTTCCACACACAACATCTCCCTTCCTGTCTTCACACCCACGCCACTCCCTGTCCTTTCCCACACCTCCTCCTTCCTGTCCACCACCTCTTCCTCCTCTCACACACCGTCCCTTCTTCACCCGACCCTGTCCCTGTCCACACACACCATCCCTTCCTTCACCACACCCACGTCCCTTTCGTCCCACACCACACACTTCCCACACACCTCCCTTCCCCTTCCTTCACACACACAACCACGTCCCTTCCTTTGTCACCACCCTCACTCCTTCTCCTTCCCCTCCTCCCCTCCTCCCCCCACTCCCTGTCCTGTCCTGTCACACACACAACACCCGTCCCTGTCCTTCCTTCACACCTCTGTCACGTCCTGTCTGTCCTCCCACACACTTCCCTTCCTTCACCACACACTCTCCTGTCTGTCCTTCCCATCCCTTCCCTTCCTTCACACACACACCACTTCACCATCCCTGTTCCTTTACACCCCACCTGTCCTATCCTGTCACACACACTCTCTGTCCTTTCACACACACAACCTTTCCTTTCACACACCCCCTCCTTCTTCCCCCACTTTCCTTCCTTCACCCCCATCCCTTCCTGTCCTTCCCACACCACACTCCCTGTCCTTCTCCATTCACACACCTCTTCCTGTCTTCCACACCACCTCCCTATTCCTATCACACACAACAATCCTGTCTGTCTTCCTCCCTTTTCTTCACACACATTTTTCACACACACAGCCCCGTCCCTTCCTGTCCTTCACACACACACCTCCTCCTTCCTGTCTGTCACACACACTACACACGTCCTGTCCTGTCTCTCACACCCACCTCCCTTCCTTCACACACCCCTCTACGTCCCTGTCTTCCTTCCACCACCCACCCTCTTTCCACACTCTCCTTCCTTCACACACCCACTCCTTCCCTGTCCCTTCACACACACAACCCGCGATCCCTGTCCTGTCCTTCCCCCTCACACTCCCTGTCCTGTCCTGTCACACACACAACACGTCGTCCCTGTCCTGTCCTATCACACACCACTGTCGTCCCTGTCCTGTCCTGTCACACACACACACTCTCCCTTCTGTCTTCACACACCCTCCCTGTCTTCTGTCCTGTCCCCCCTCCGTCCTGTCCTTCCTGTCACACACACACACACATCCCTTCCTTCCTTCCACCCCCTCCCTGTCTGTCTTCCCACACATTTCCTGTCACCACCTTCCCTTCCCTTCACACACACATCCCTCCCTTCCTGTCACACACACCACACTCTTCCCTTCCTTCACACTCACGGCAGTGTTCTCACCTACCCCCCACCAGGGTCTTATTCATCAGGCACCAAATAGAAGAAAAGGATAGAGGTGCTTCTCTTTCTGTTATTTGTTGTTAACCTTCTCTTTCTGTTGATACGTTATTTTAATTCTCTTTCTGTTGATTTGGGTTTTATTTCTCTTTCTGTTATTTAGGGTTTTACCTTTCTTTCTGTTATCGTTGGGTTAGGTTCCTTCTCTTTCTGTTATTAGGTTGTTAACCTTCTCTTTCTGTTATACGTTAGGGTTAGGTTAACCTTCTCTTTCTGTTGATCGTTAGGGTTAACCTTCTCTTTCTGTTATACGTTAGGGTTAACCTTCTCTTTCTGTTGATTTAGGGTTAGGGTTAACCTTCTCTTTTGTTAATACTTGTTTTAACTTCTCTTTCTGTTGATACGTTGGGTTGTTCCCTCTCTTTCTGTTGATAGTTGGGTTAGGTTCACCTTCTCTTTCTGTTGATACTTAGGGTTGGTTAACCTTCTCTTTCTGTTATACTTGGTTAGGTTCACCTTCTCTTTCTGTTGATACGTTAGGGTTAGGTTAACCTTCTCTTTCTGTTATACTTGGTTGGTTCCCTTCTCTTTCTGTTGATACGTTAGGGTTAGGTTTACCTTCTCTTTCTGTTGATCTTATTAGGTTAACCTTCTCTTTCTGTTGATACTTAGTTTTCACCTTCTCTTTCTTCTCTTAAGTGAGCTTGTACCCACTTTGGCTCAGGGTATCTGTCTTTATTAGCGTTGTTAGCTTAGCAGCAGGTTAGTCTGTGTTAGCGTTGTTAGCTTCAGCAGTTATCTGTATTAGCATTTTAGCGCTGCAGCATTTCCATTTAAAGCTTTGCAGCCAAAAGCAGCTGTTTGATCCGATGAGCTTAAAACACACACACACTGTGTTCTTATATCATACCAGCCTGCGGCAGGAGCCAGGGAGGGTTGGAGTTGGCACTGGAACAGAGGGGATGGGATAACAGGGGGGTTAGATAAAGGGGTCAGAGGGATGAACAGGGGTCAGAGGGATGAACAGAGGGAGTCAGAGGGATAGGGTTAGAGGGATAACGGGGTTAGAGGTCATCGGGGGGTCAGAGGGATGAACAGAGGGGTCAGAGGTCATCGGAGGGGGTCAGAGGGATGAACAGGGGGGTTAGAGGGATAACGAGGGTTTAGGGGGATGAGGGGGGTCGAGGTCTCGGGGGGTCGGGGATAACGGGGGTTAGAGGGATGCGAGGGAGTTAGAGGGATGAACTGAGGGGTTAAGGGATAACGGGGTTAGAGGGATAGAGGGTTGGATAACGGGTCAGAGGGATGAACGGGGGTTAGAGGGATGAACAGAGGTTAGAGGGATACGGGGGTCGGGGGATGAACAGGGGGGTTAGGGGGATGAAGGGGGGGTTAGGGGGATGAACAGGGGGTCAGAGGGGTCATCGGGGGGTCAGGGGGGATGAAGAGGGGTTAGAGGGGGATGAACAGAGGGGTCAGAGGGGATGAACAGAGGGAGTTAGAGGGATGAACAGGGGGGGTCAGAGGGATAACAGAGGGGTTCGAGGGTCATCAGAGGGGTCAGGGGATCAACAGAGGTCAGGGGGGTCATCAGAGAGTCAGGGATAACGGGGTTAGAGGGGATGCGGATAAGGTCGGGGATAAGGGGGGGTTAGAGGGATGAAAGAGGGGTTATGAACAGGGGGGGTTAGGAGGTCACTCAGAGGGGGTCAGAGGGATGAACAGGGGGGTTAGGGGGGTCATCAGGGGGGGTCGAGGGATGACGAGGGGAGTCAGAGGGATGAACAGGGGGGTCAGAGGGATGACAGAGGGGTTAGAGGGATGAGAGTTAGAGGTCATCAGAGGGGTTGAGAGGATGAACAGAGGGGGTTAGGGGGATGAACAGAGAATTCAGAGGGATGAAGCAGAGGGGTCAGAGAGGATGAACAGAGGGTCAGAGGGATGAACAGAGGGGTCAGAGGGATGAACAGGGGGGGTCAGAGGGATGAACAGGGGGGTCAGAGGGATGAACAGAGGGGTCAGAGGGATGAACAGGGGGAGTCAGAGGGATGAACAGAGGTTCAGAGGGATGAACAGAGGCAGTCAGAGGGATGACGGGTCGGATGACGGGGGTCAGGGGGATAACGGGGTCAGGGGGATGAACAGAGGGTCAGAGGGATGACAGAGGGTTGAGGGAGTGAGCGGGGGGGGTCAGGGGGGATCAACAGAGGGGTCAGAGGGGATGAACAGAGGGGTTAGGGGGATGAACAGGGTCAGAGGGATGAACAGGGGGGTTAGAGGGATGAACAGAGGGGATGAGGGATGAACAGGGGGGGTTGGGGGATGAACAGGGGGTCAGAGGGAGTGAACAGAGGGTCAGAGGGATGAACAGAGGGGTTAGAGGGATGACGGGGGGGTCGAGGGATGAACGGGGGGGTTAGGGGGATGGAGCAGAGGGGTTTGAGGGATGAACAGAGGGGTCAGAGGGATGAACAGGGGGGTCAGAGGGATGAACAGGGGGTCAGAGGGATGACAGAGGGTCAGAGGGTTAACAGAGGGTTAGAGGGATGAACAGAGGGGGTTAGGGATGAACGGGGGGGTTAGAGGGATGAACGGGGGGTCAGAGGGATGACAGAGGGATAAGGGGTCAGGGTCATCACTCCTTCTCCCCGCTGATAATAGGCCTTATTCACTTCTTAGTCTCTCTGCTGCAATGTGGGAATCCGTCATCTAACCTACAACTCTGTGTGTCTGTGTGTGTGTCTGTGTGTGTTCTGTGTGTGTGTGTGTGTGTGTGTGTGTGTGAGAGTTGGCCATTGTGAGGAGAATCTCCCCTCAACAACAAGCTGCTGCTAACAGATAAACAAACACACACACACACACACACACACACACACACACACACACACACACACACCTCTTTTAGTCTTCCTACTGCCACCACCATGTTCTGTGTGTGTGTGTGTGTGTGTGTGTCTTCCATATTTGCGTTCTGGGATGTGTCTGGTGTGTCCCTACTCCTGTCTACAAGCTCCAGCACTAACGTCTTCCATACCACTTTACCCTAACACACCTCCTGACCCTGTCAACGCCGAAGCACTGCAGGAGGGACCTCCCCTCCAGGAAGGTCAAACACACACCAACACACACACACGCGCAGACACACACACACACACACCCGCCACACACACACACACACACACACACACACCAGCAGCCTACTCTTCCTGGGGTTCCTGGCGAGGAACTAATGGGGATCCTATACCCCGGGAAGGAAGTAGCTGCTGCCTTACCTGCAGAACTAATGGGATCCATAATAAACCCCAGGAAGAGTGCTGCTGCTCTTGGCAGAACTAATGGATCCATAATAAACCCCAGGAAGAGTGCTGCTGCCTTGCCAGAACTAATGGGATCCTAATAAACCCCAGGAAGAGTAAGCTGCTGCCTTGGCAGGAGACTAATGGGGATCTATACCCCAGGAAGTAGCGGCTGCCTTGGCAGGAACTCAATGGATCCATAATAAACCCCAGGAAGAGTAGCCGCTGCCTTGGCAGGAGACTAATGGGGATCTATAACCCCAGGGGGGGTGCTGCTGCCTTGGCAGAACTATGGGGATCCATAATACCCCAGGAAGGTACTCTCTTCGGAACTATGATCCATACACCCAAGTACTCTGCCTTGGCAGGAACTAATGGATCCATACCCGGAGTAGCCGCTCGCGCTTGGCAGAAACTAATGGATCCATAATAAACCCCAGGAAGAGTAGCTGCTGCCTTGGCAGGAACTAATGGGATCCATATAAACCCCGAGTAGCCGCTGCCTTGGCAGGAACTAATGGGGATCCATAATAAACCCCAGGAAGAAGTAGCCGCTGCCTTGAGTAGAACTAATGGGGATCCATAATAAACCCCAGGAAGAGTAGCTGCTGCCTTGGCAGGAACTAACGAGGGATCCATAATAAACCCCAGGAAGAGTAGCTGCTGCCTTGTCAGGAACTAATGGGGATCCATAATAACCCCAGGGTGCTGCTACGCCTTGGCAGGAACTAATGGGGATCCATAATAAACCCCGGAAGAGTAGCTGCTGCCTTGGCGGGAACTAATGGGGATCCATAATAAACCCCAGGAAAGTAGCCGCTGCCTTGGCGAGGAACTAATGGGGATCCATAAAAACCCCAGGAAGAGTAGCTGCTGCCTTGGTAGGAACTAATGAGGATCCATAATAAACCCCGGATAGCTGCTGCCTTGGCAGAACTACTTGATCCATAATCCGGAAAGTAGCTGCTGCCTTGTCAGGAGCTCGCGAGGGATCCATAATAAACCCCAGGAAGAGTAGCTGCTGCCTTGGCAGAACTAAATGGGGATCCATAATAAACCCCAGGAAGAGTAGCTGCTGCCTTGGCAGAACTAATGGGGATCCATAATAACCCCAGGAGGAGTAGCTGCTGCCTTGTAGGAACTAATGGGGATCCATAATAACCCCAGGAAGAGTAGCTCTGCCTTGGCAGGAACTACCAGGGATCCATAATAAACCCCAGGAAGAAGTAGCTGCTTGCCTTGTCAGGAACTAATGGGGATCCATAATACCCCAGGAAGAGTAGCTGCTGCCTTGCCAGGGAACCTAATGGGATCCATAATAAACCCCAGGAAGAGTAGCTGCTGCCTTGGCGGGAACTAATGGGATCCATAATAAACCCCAGGAGGGTGCTGCTGCCCTTGAGGAATACCGGGGATCCATAATAAACCCCAGGAAGAGTAGCTGCTGCCTTGGCGGGAACTAATGGGGATCCATAATAAACCCCAGGAAGAGTGGCTGCTGCCTTGGCGAACTAATGATCCATAATACCCCAGAGTAGCTGCTGCCTTGGCAGGAACTAATGGGGATCCATAATAAAGGAAGGTAGCTTTCTGCCTTGGCAGGAGACTAATGGGACCAAATAAACGGAAAATACTTCTGCCTTGGCAGAACTAATGGGGATCCATAATAACCCCAGGCTAGCTGCTGCCTTGGCAGGAACTAATGGGATCCATAATAAATACAAATCCCACACTCCTCACACACACACACCACACACACACACACACACACACCCCTACCTCTGTCCTAAAGTTAAAAATGTAAGCCTAGAGGATGGTGTGTGCCCTCATGGGGGGGGCAAGGTCAAATCCACTACCCAAGATGGCAAACACCTTTTAATGGTTCAAACGGCCACCAATCACCTGTTACATTGCAAACTTTGGTTTTCTGTTTTTACTAATACCTTCCCCTACCTTGAATAAAGCCTGTGTGTCTGTACGCGCTACAATCAACAGCATACACGTCGAGCTGCAACAGTAAAATAAATAACTACACCCTTAACATGAGCTCCAGGCAGTTTTAGAATAGGTAACTAAAATAGGCTCGTGCTAAAATATCTCAAAACAAAAAGCATCATTTTGGGATATATCACTTGCTCAGCGCTAAACCTCGTTTAGATCTATTATTGAATAATGTTGCTATTGGCAATTGAGAGACTAAACTGCTAGGTGTAACCCTAGATAGCAACTGTCATGTTCAAAACACATAGACTCAATGGTTGTTAAAATGGGAAGAGGGTCTGTCGTGATGGGCGTTGCTCTGCCTTCTGCTGACATTCTCAGGTCGACCAGACAGGTCCTACAGGCCCTAGTTTTTTCACCTGACTACTACCTTGTTCATTCGGCAAAAACATGTAAATTGCAGTTGGTCCATAACAACCAGCCATCGCCTACTGCGTCCTCTGTAGCTCAGCTGGTAGAGCACGGCGCTTGGAGCATCAGGGTAGTGGGTTCCATCCCTCCATTAAATTATGCGCACATACTGTAAGTCGCTTTGATAAACGTCTGCTAAATGCATATTATATATTTTATTATATTATATTATATGGGAGTGTCGTAACATGCGTGTCAGTCTCTCCTCACTTCCTCCTGCTACTGCTGCTGCTACTGCTGCTATGCCTGCTGCAGTACTGCTGCTGCTATACTGCTACTTTGTTACTGCCTACTGCTGCTCTACTGCTTGCTATGCTGCTGCTGCCTGCTCGCTACTGCTGCAGTACCTACTGCTGCTGCTGTACTGCTGCTGTGCTCTTCAATGCTGCTGCTTCTGCTGTACTGCTGCTGCTACTGCTCACTGCTATACTGCTATGCTGCTGCTGCTGTGCTGCTGCTATGCTGCTGCTGCTCTGCTGCTGTCTGCTGCTTACTGTATGTTTCTCTTGTGCTGCTGCTGCTGTGTTGCTCTCTCTTTTCTTCTTTTCTTTCTGTTCTCTCTCTCTTCTCTTTCTCTCTTACTCTGCTTTCTGCTGCTGCACTGCTGCTGCTGCAGTCTGCTGCTGCTGCTTTGCTGCTGCAGTGCTGCTGCTGCCTGCTGCTGCTGCTGCTGCTGTGCTTGCCTGCTGCTGTGCTGCTGCTGCTGCACTCTCTGCTGCTGTGCTGCTGCTGCCTCTTTTTCTCTCTGTGCTCCTGCTGCTGCTGCTGCTCCTCCTCCTTCTGCTGCTGCTGCTGCTGCTTCTGCTGCTGCTGCTGTGCTACTGCTCCTTCTTGCTGCTATTGCTGCTGTGCTGTCTTGCTCCTGCTGCTACTGCTTCTTCTCTGCTACTTTTGCCCTCGCTGCTCTCTCTATCTGCTCTCTTCTCTTTTCTTCTCTCTCTGCTTTTTGCTGTTGTTTTCTGCTCTCTCCTTTCTCTGCTCTGCTGCTTCTTCTGCTGCTGCTGCTGCTGTTCTGCTCTGCTGTCTCTCTGTGCTGCTGCTCTTATATGCTCTGCTGCTGCTTCTTTCTGCTCTGTGCTCTTGCTTGCTCTACTATGCTGCTGCTATAAGTACTGCTACTAACTACTACTACTACTATACTACTACTCTCTTTTACTACTACTACTACTATACTACTCTTACTACTACTACTACTCTCTTACTCTACTACTACTCTACTCTATATTGCTTGTTCTTTGGTTTTAGGTTGGTGATCTTAAAGTAGACATGTTGGCCCTGATTCCCCCTCTGGGATAAATAACATGTTGGCCTGATTCCCCCTCTGGATAATAACATGTTGGCCTGATTCCCCCTCTGGGATAAAATAGTGTTGGCCTGATTTCCCCCTCTGGGATAAAATAACGTGATTGGCCTGATTCCCCCCTCTGGGATAAATAACGTGTCTGGCCTGATTCCGCCCCTGGGATAAATAACGTGTTGGCCTGATTCCCCCTCTGGGATAAATAACGTGTTGGCCTGATTCCGCCCCTGGGATAAATAACGTGTTGGCCTGATTCCCCCTCTGGGATATACGTGTTGGCCTGATTCCGCCCCTGGGATAAATAACTGTTGGCCTGATTCCCCCTCTGGGATAAATAACGTGTTGCCCTGATTCCCCCCTGGGATAAATAACGTCGTTGGCCTATTCCCCCTCTGATAAATACGTGTTGGCCTGATTCCCTTCCCTGGGATAAATATGTTGTGAGTTCCCCCTCTGGGATAAATACGTGTTGGCCTGATTCCCCCCCTTGATAAATACGTGTTGGCCTATTCCCCCTCTGATAAATACGTGTTGGCCTGATTCCCCCTCTGGGATAATAAGTGTTGCCTGATTCCCCCTCTGGGATAAATAGCGTGTTGGCCTGATTCCCCCTCTGGGATAAATAACGTGTTGGCCTGATTCCCCCTCTGGGATATAGTGTTGGCCTGATTCACCCTCTGGATTCGTGTTGGCGATTCACTCTGATATATCGTGTTGCATTCCCCCTTCTCATATACTGTTGGCCTGATTCCCCCTCTGGGATAAATAGCGATGTTGGCCTGATTCCCCCTCTGGGATAAACTATGTTGGCACGATTCCCCCTATGATAATACGTGTTGGCCTGATTCCCCCTCTGGGATAATAACGTGTTGCCTATTCCCCCTCTGGGATAAATAACGTGTTGGCCTGATTCCCCCTCTGATATACGTGTTGGCCTGATTCCCCCTCTGGATAAATATGTTGCTATTCCCCCTCTGGGATAAATAACGTGTTGACCTATTCCCCCTCTGGATAAATAACTGTTGGCCTGATTCCCCCTCTGGGATAAATAACATGTTGCCTGATTCCCCCTCTATTTTTTTATTAATTATTATAAACTCCTGCTGGGTTGCTTGTCTTATAATATATATGATTTGATGATGATGATGTATTGTTTTTCTAGGTGGGTTGTTTTATCCTATAGTAATGATCCTCGTCTGGATCCAAATCTCTCTTACACAGCTGCAGACTGGTGGTGGCTCACCCGCTGGACAGGTACAGAGCCACACCACACCAGAGATAACTGGTGGTGGCTGGGACCGCTGACAGGTACAAGACACAACACACAGGATAGGCTGGTGGTGGCTGGACCGCTGACATACAAACACACACACACACAGAGAGATGGCTGGTGGTGGCTGACCTACAGGTACAGAACACAGAGACACACAGAATGACTGGTGCAGTGGCTGGACCGCTGGACAGTACAAACCCACACACGATAATGGTGAGTGGCTGGACCGCTGGACAGTACAAACACACACACAGAGAGAGTAGACTGGTGGTGTCTCAGGACCGCTGACGGTACAAACACACACACACAAGAGATAACTGGTGAGTGGCTGGGACCGCTGGACAGGTGCAACCACACACACAACGAGATACTGGTGGTGGCGTGACCGCTACAGTACAGAACCCCACACCGAGATAGACTGGTGGTGGCTGACCGCTGGACAGTACAAACCACACACCCGATACTGGTGGTGGCTGACCGCTGACATACAACCCCCCGAGAGTAACTGGTGAGTGGCTCGGACCGCATGGACATACAGAACACACACACACACAGAGATACTGGTGGTGGCTGGGACCCTGACAGGTACAAACACACACCCGATACTGGTGGTGGCTGGGACCGCTGGACAGGTACAGAACACACACACACGAGGGGGTAGACTGGTGGTGGCTGGGACCGCTGACATACAACACAACACAGATAGACTGGTGTTGGCTGGGACCGCTGACAGGTACAGACCCCGCACACACACAGAGAGAGATAACTGGTGTTGGCTGACCGCTGACAGGTACAGAACACGAGAGATAGACTGAGTGGTGGCTGGGACCGCTGGTATACAACACCACACACAGAGATATGACTGGTGGTGGCTGGGACCGCTGGACAGGGGTACAGAACACACACACACACGAGAGTAGCTGGTGGTGGCTATGACGTACAAACACACACACACACAGGATAGTGGTGGTGGCTGGACCGCTGACTACAGAACACACACACACAGAGAGAATAGACTGGTGTGTGGCTGGACCGCTGGACAGTACAAACACACACACCACAGAATAGACTGGTGGTGCTGGGACCGCTGGACAGGTACAGAACACACGCACACAGAGAGAATAACTGGTGGTGGCTGGACCCTGACATACAAACACACACACCACGGAGATACTGGTGGTGGCTGACCCCTGACTACAAACACACACACACACCCAGAAATAGACTGGTGGTGGCTGGACCGCTGGACAGGTACAGAACAACACACCACGAGATACTGGTGGTGGCTGGACCCTGACATACAAACCCCCAGATGACTGGTGGTGGTCGGACCCTGACAGTACAAACACACACACACAGAGGGTGACTGGTGGTGGCTGGACCGCTGGACAGGTACAGAACACACACACACACAGAGATAGACTGGTGGCTGGCTGGACCTGACAGGTGCAACACACACACACAGAGAATGACTGGTGGTGGCTGGGACCGCTGGACAGGTACAGCCACCACACACCGAGAGATAGAGCTGGTGGTGGCTGGGACCGCTGACAGGTACAGACACCCACACAGAATCTGGTTGGCTGACCCTGACCGTGTACAAACACACACACCCACGAGGATAGACTGTGTGGCTGGGACCGCTGACATTTACGAACACACACACTCCTCAATGACTGGTGGCTGCTGGGACCGCGCTGACATACAAATACTGGTGGTGGCTCGACCGCTGACTACACCCCTTCTGGTGGTGGCTGGGACCGCTGGACAGGTACAGAACACACACACACAGAGAGATAGACTGGTGGTGGCTGACCGCTGACAGGTACAGAACACACACACACAGATAGACTGGTGGTGGCTGGGACCGCTGGACAGGTACAGAACACACACACACAGAGAGATAACTGGTGGTGGCTGGGACCGCTGGACATACAAACACACACACACACAGAGGATGGCTGGTGGTGGCTGGACCCTGACTACAACCCCCCGATAGACTGGTGTTGGCTGGGACCCGCTGGACAGGTACAGAACACACACACAGAGATAGACTGGTGAGTGAAGCTGGACCGCTGGACGGGTACAGAACACACACACACAGAGGGATAGACTGGTGGTGGCTGGACCGCTGGACAGGTACAGAACACACAGCACAGAGGGGGATAGACTGGTGGTGGCTGGGACCGCTGGACAGGTACAGAACACACACACACAGAGGAGATAGACTGGTGGTGGCTGGGACCGCTGACATACAGAACACACACACACAGAGAGAGATAGGCTGGTGGTGGCTGGGACCCTGACATACAAACACACACACACAGAGAGATAGACTGGTGGTGGCTGGGACCCTGACAGTTACCAAACACACACACACACACAAGAATACTGGTGGTGGCTGGGACCGCTGGACAGGTACAGAACACACACACCCGAGAATAACTGGTGGTGGCTGGACCGCTGGACAGGTACAAACACACACACACAGAGAGATACTGGTGGTGGCTGGGACCCTGACTACAAACCCCCCACGAGAGATAGACGCTGGTGGTGGCTGGACCCTGACATACAAACACACACACACACACGCAGGGAGATAGACTGGTGGTGGCTGGGACCGCTGACAGGTACAAACACCACACACAGAGAGATAGGCTGGTGGTGGCTGACCGCTGGACATACAAACACACACACACAGGAGATAGATGAGTGGTGGCTGGACCGCTGACATACAAACACCCACACACAAGAGATGGCTGGTGGTGGCTGACCGCTGACAGTACAGAACACACACACACACACAGAGATATGGTGGTGGCTGGGACCCTGACAGTACAACACACACACACGGCTGGTGTGTGGCTGGACCGCTGACAGGTACAGAACACACACACCCGGGGAGATAGACTGGTGGTGGCTGGACCGCTGGACATACAGAACACACACCGGGTACTGGTGGTGGCTGAGACCGCTGACATACAAACACACACCCACAGAATACTGGTGGTGGCTGACCGCTGACTTACAGAACACACACACACACAGAGAGATAGACTGGTGGTGGCTGACCCTGACAGTACAAACACACACACAAGATATAGACTGGTGAGTGGCTGGACCGCTGACATACAACACACACACACCAGAGAGATACTGGTGGTGGCTGACCATCTACATACAGACACACACACACACCAGAGATATGGTGGTGCTACCTGACGTACAACCCACCCGGAGATGACTGGTGGTGGCTGGGACCGCTGGACAGTACAGAACACACACACACGGGATAGGCTGGTGGTGGCTGACCGCTGACATACAAACCCACCCAAGATAACTGGTGTGCTGACCTACTACAACCACCCACACACAGAATACTGGTGGTGGCTGGACCGCGCTGACAGGTACAAACACACACCACAAAGATAGGCTGGTGGTGGCTGGGACCGCTGACTACAAACACACACACACAGAGATAGACTGGTGGTGGCTGGGACCGCTGGACAGGTACAGAACACACACACACACCGAGATGATGGTGGTGGCTGGGACACGCTACAGTACAAACACACACACCACGAGATAGACTGGTGGTGAAACTGGACAGCTGACATACAAACACACACACACACAGAATAGACTGGTGGTGGCTGGACCGCTGACAGGTACAGAACACTCACACACAAAATACTGGTGGTGGCTGACCGCTGGACAGTACAGAACACCCGCACACAGAGAGATAGCTGGTGGTGGCTGGGACCGCTGGACAGTACAGAACACACACACAAAGATACTGGTGGTGGCTGGGACCGCTGGACAGTTACAGAACACACACACAGAAAAATAGACTGGTGGATGGCTGGGACCTCTGGACAGGTACAGAACACACACACAGAGAAATGACTGGTGGTGGCTGACCTGACAGTACCAGAACACACACACACAGAGGAGATAGACTGGTGGTGGCTGGGACCGCTGACATACAGAACACACACACACCAGAGAGATGGCTGGTGGTGGCTGGACCGCTGACAGGTACAGAACACACACACACACACAGAGAGATACTGGTGGTGGCTGACCTGGACAGTACAGAACACACACGAGAGATACTGGTGGTGGCTGGGACCGCTGGACAGGTACAGAACACACACACGGGGGGGGGTAGACTGGTGGTGGCTGGGACCGTGACAGGTACAAACACACACACACAGATAGCTGGTGGTGGCTGGACCGCTGGACAGGTACAAACCACACACACCGAGAGATACTGGTGGTGGCTGACCGCTGACATACAAACACACACACACACACACGAGATGACTGGTGGTGGCTGGGACCTGGACAGTACAGAACACACACACCAAGAGATAACTGTGGTGGCTGGGACCGCTGGACAGGTACAGACACACACACACAGATGACTGGTGGTGGCTGGACGCTGGACAGTCACACACACACAGAGATAGGCTGGTGGTGGCTGGGACCCTGACCGGTAACAGACCACACACAACGGATCAATGGTGGTGGCTGGGACCGCTGGACAGGTACGGAACCCACACACACCGGGATAACTGTGGTGGCTGGACCGTCTGACTCAAATTTGTGGTTACGTCAACACACACACGATATTGTCTCTGACATACAACCCCCCCGAGAGATAACTGGTTGGCTGGGACCCTGACGGGTACAAACACACACACACACACCAGAGATAGACTGGTGGTGGCTGGGACGCTGGACCGGTACAGACACACACACACAGAGGGATAGGCTGGTGGTGGCTGGGACCGCTGGACAGGTACAGAACACACACACACCGAGAGTGAGTGGTGGTGCTGACGCTGGACAGTACAGAACACACACACACACGAGGGTAGACTGGTGGTGGCTGGGACGGCTGACAGGTACAAACACACACACACACACCAGAGATGGCTGGCTGGTGGCTGACCCTGACTACAACACACACACACACACACACACACACCACACACACACAAACACACACACACACACAGGGACACACACACACACACACACACAGACACACACACACACACACACACACATCACACACACACACACACACACACACACACAACACACACACACACACACACACACACACACACACACACACACACACAACACCTGTGTTTGTATTAACTTTCCCTCCCTCTCTTCCTCTGAGCTCTGTCAAAATAAAATCTAATTGTGTGCTGTCTCTGTGTGTGTGTGTGTGTTTATTGTATGTTCTCTATTTGTTCTGTGTGTTCTCTCTTGTGTGTGTGTGTGTTGTTTTTTTGTGTGTTGTTTCTTTTTTGTTTCCTTTTGTGTGTGTGTTTCTCTTTGTGTGTGTGTGTGTGTTCTCTTTGTGTGTGTGTGTTCTCTTGTGTGTGTCTTTGTGTGTCTCTGTGTTTCTCTGTGTGTGTGTGTGTGTGTGTGTCTCTGTGTTGTCTCTCTGTGTGTGTGTGTGTGTGTGTGTCTCTCTGTGTGTGTGTGTGTGTCTGTGTCTGTGTGTGTGTGTGTGTGTTCTCCAGGTGATCATGCTGTCTGTGAGTGAGCGGTCACCACCTCATGTCTCCTCGTCGACCCTGCTTCAGACCGAGGGGGTTCACCTGGAAGGGAGCCATGATAGGCTGGAGCCCGAGCCAGCCCTGCCCCCTTCCTCAGCTTCCAGCCATTGGTCCTGGTGCAGCCCTACCCCAGCCTCTGTTTGGTATGCTGCATGCGGTGCTCGTACGTTTGTCACTTCGACTTTACTTCCCTACTCTGTCCTGCAAGTACACACACACACACACACACACACCCCACACACACCCACACACACCCACCACACACACACCCACACACACACACACACCCACACAACACACACACACACACCACACCACACAACACACACACACACACACACCACACAACCACACACACACCCACTGCTGTACACACACTGTATTCTTACCACTTTTTTATGTTTTATTTGAATCCACAAAGGCCAAAATGTATGAGTCTGATTACAACCTCTGCTTGTAACTCTGGACAGTTTTGCAGCTATTCAGCTAAACTCAGGGAATCCATTACCTCCGTACACAGCAGAGGTAAATCTTCCTAAACTCAAGGAATCCGTTACCTCCACACAGCGAGAGGTAACAAGTCATTCAGCTAACCTCAAGGGAATCCAGTTACCTCCACACAGCAGAGGCAGACCAAGTCATTCAGCTAAACTCAGGGAATCCTTACCTCCGGACTCAGCGAGTGACCAATCATTCACTAAACTCAGAGGAATCCAGTTGACCTCCGGACACAGCAGAGGCAGGACCAAGTCATTCAGCTAAACTCAGAGGAGTCCAGTTGACCTCCGTACACAGCAGAGGTAGGACCAAGTCATTCAGCTAAACTCAGAGGAATCCAGTTGAACCTCCGACACAGCAGAGGCGGGACCAAGTCATTCAGCCTAACTCAGAGGAATCCAGTTGACCTCCGGACACAGCAGAGGCAGGACCAAGTCATTTCCAGCTAAACTCAGAGGAATCCAGTTGACCTCCGGACACAGCAGGGAGGCAGACCAAGTCATTCAGCTAAACTCAGAGAATCCAGTTACCTCGTACACAGCAGAGGTAGAGACCAAGTCACATTCAGCTAAACTCAATCAGTTGACCTCCGGACACAGCAGAGGTAGACCAAGTCCTGTCAGCTAAACTCAGAGGATCCAGTTACCTCCGACCCAGCAGAGGTAGACCAAGTCATTCAGCTAAACTCAGAAAATCAGTTACCTCCGTACACAGCAGAGGCTAGACCAAGTCATTCAGCTAAACTCAGAAATCCAGTTACCTCCTACACAGCAGAGTAACAAGTCATTCAGCTAAACTCAGAGGAATCCAGTTGACCTCCGGACACAGCAGAGGCAGACCAAGTCATTCACTAAACTCAGAGGAATCCAGTTACCTCCACACAGAGAGGCAGGACCAAGTCCTTCCAGCTAAACTCAGAGAATCCAGTTACCTCCGACACAGCAGAGGCAGACCAAGTCATTTCAGCTAAACTCAGAAATCCCAGTTACCTCCGTACCACAGCAGATAGACCAAGTCATTCGCTAAACTCAGAGGAATCCAGTTACCTCCGGACACAGCAGAGGCAGGACCAAGTCATTCAGCTAAACTCAGGGAATCCAGTTACCTCCGGACACAGCAGAGCAGGACCAAGTCCTTCAGCTAAACTCAGAGGAATCCAGTTACCTCCCGGACACAGCAGAGGCAACCAAGTCATTTCAGCTAAACTCAGAAATCCAGTTGACCTCCCGGACACAGCAGAGGCAGGACCAAGTCAATTCAGCCCCTAGACTCAGAGGAATCCAGTTACCTCCGGACACAGCAAGAGGCAGGACCAAGTCATTCAGCTAAACTCAGAAATCCAGTTGACCTCCGGACACAGCAGAGGAAGGACCAAGTCATTCAGCCTAAACTCAGAGGAATCAGTTACCTCCGTACACAGCAGGGGGCAGGACCAAGTCATTCAGCTAAACTCAGAGAATCCAGTTACCTCCGGACACAGCGGTCCATCATTCAGTAACTCAGAGGAATCCGGTTACTCCGTTTACCACAAAAACCAATCATTCACTAAACTCAGAGGAATCCAGATTGAGCCTCCGTACCCGGCAGAGGTAACCAATATCATTCAGCTAAACTCAGAGGAATCCAGTTACCTCCGGACACAGCAGAGGCAGACCAAGTCATTCAGCTAAACTCAGAGAATCATTACCTCCTACACACGCAGAGGAAGGACCAAGTCATTCAGCTAAATCAGAGAATCCAGTTACCTCCGACACAGCAGAGGAAGGACCAAGTCATTCAGCTAAACTCAGAGGAATCCAGTTACCTCCGACACAGCAAGGACCAAGTCATTCCCAGCTAAACTCAGGGGGAGTCAGTTGACCTCCGACACAGCAGAGGAAGACCAAGTCATTCAGCTAAACTCAGAGGATCCAGTGTGACCTCCACACAGCAGAGGAAGGACCAAGTCACCAGTATTATTCCAGTCACAGGGTTTGGGTGCGTCTAGTCCCAAGTAGAGCAAGGCGGGGTCTCAGGTCAAGCCCAGGTCATGCATTCAAGAGCAAGAGGCGGAGTCTCAGGTCAAGCCCAGGTCATGCATTCGCAAGGCGGTCTCAGGTCAACCCAGGTCATGCATTCTAAAGCAAGCGAGTCTCAGGTCAAGCCCAGGTCTGCGTTCGAAGAGCAAGGCTGAGTCTCAGGTCAAGCCCAGGTCATGCATTCGAAGAGCAGGGCAGAGGTCAAGCCCAGGTCCTTGTGCATTCTAGAGCAAGCCTGAGAGTCTCCAGGTCAAGCCCAGGTCATGCGTTCGAAGGAGCAAGGCGAGTCTCAGGTCAAGCCCAGGTCATGCATTCGAAGAGCAAGCCCGAGTCTCCAGGTCAAGCCCAGGTCATGCATTCGAAGAGCAAGGCGGAGTCTCAGGTCAACCCAGATCATGCATTCACAGGCAGTCTCAGGTCAACCCAGGTCATGCATTCTAAGAGCAAGGCGGGAGTCTCAGGTCAACCCAGGTCATGCATTCGAAGAGCAAGGCCGGTCTCAGGTCAAGCCCAGGTCATGCATTCGAAGAGCAAGACGGAGTCTCAGTCAAGCCCAGGTCATGCATTCGAGAGCAAGGCGGAGTCTCAGGTCAAGCCCAGGTCATGCACTTCGAAGAGCAAGTCGAGTCTCCAGGTCAAGCCCAGGTCATGCATTCGAAGAGCAAAGGGGGAGGTCTCAGTCAAGCCCAAGTCTGCATTCGAGAGCAAGGCGAGTCTCAGAGTCAAGCCCAGGTCATGCATTCTAAGAGCAAAGGCGGGTCTCAGGTCAACCCAATCTGCTTCGAAGGGCAAGGCGAGTCTCATCAGCCCAGGTCATGCATTCAAGAGCAAGGGTCTCGGTCAAGCCCAGTCATGCATTCGAAGAGCGGCAGTCTCAGGTCAAGCCCAATCATGCATTCTAAGAGCAAGTGGTCTCGGTCAGCCATCTCTTCAGAGCAAGGCGAGTCTCAGGAGTCAAGCCCAGGTCATGCATTCTCAGAGCAAGGGAGTCTCAGGTCAAGCCCAGTCATGCATTCAAACATCTCAGGTCAAGCCCAGGTCATGCATTCGAAGAGCAAGGCGGAGTCTCCGGTCAAGCCCAGGTCATGCATTCGAGAGAGCAGGGGCGAGGGTCTCAGGTCAAGCCCAGGTCATGCATTCGAAGAGCAAGGCGAGTCTCGGTCGCCCAGGTCATGCATTCGAAGGCAAGGCGTCTAGTTCGGCCCAGGTCATGCATTCGAAGAGCAGGGGCGGAGTCTCAGGTCAAGCCCAGGTCATGCATTCGAAGGCAAGCTCTCTCCTCTCATTCTAGTCTGTCCCAGTCTCATTCTAAACAAGCGAGTCTCAGGTCAAGCCCAGGTCATGCATTCTAAGAGCAAGGCGAGTCTCCGGTCAAGCCCAGGTCATGCATTCGAGGAGCAAGGGCCCAGTCTCAGGTCAAGCCCAGGTCATGCATTCTAAGGCCAAGGCGAGTCTCAGTTCAAGCCCAGGTCGTGCATTCTAAAGCAAGACGAGTCTCGTCACCCAGGTCATGCATTCTAAGAGCAAGGCGGGTCTCAGGTCAAGCCCAGGTCATGCATTCTAAGAGCAAGTGTCTCAGGCAGCGGTCATTGCATTCTAAGAGCAAGTCTCGGTGTAGTCTGCATTCTACCGACAACGCAGTCTCAGGTCAAGCCCAGGTCATCCATTCTAAGAGCAGGCGAGTCTCAGGTCGAAGCCCAGGTCATGCATTCTAAGAGCAAGGAGTCTCAGAGTCAAGCCCAGGTCATGCATTCTAAAGCAACGATCTCATCAAGCCCAGGTCATGCATTCGAAAGAGCAAGACGATTCTCATCAGCCCAGATCCTGTTCATTCTAACAGTGATCATCTACCAGTTCATTCTAAGGGGCAGTCTCAGGTCAACCGTATGCATTCGAGTGGGTCTCAGTCAACCCAAGTCACTCATTCTAACACGAGTCTCAGTTCAGCCCAAGTCATGCATATAAGGCAAGGCGGGAGTCTCAGTCAAGCCCAGGTCATGCATTTGAAGAGCGGCTTCTCTCGCCCTCATGCATTCGAAGGCAAGGCGGGGTCTCAGGGTCAAGCCCGGTCATCATTCAAGCAAGGCGGTCTCAGGTCAACCCAGGTCATGCATTCTAAGAGCAAGACCGAGTCTCAGGTCAACCCAGGTCATGCATTCTAAAGAGCAAAGGCGAGTCTCAGGTTTTTTAAAGTGTCAAGTCAAGTAAAAAAAAAAAATTCTACATGCAATACTGTTAACTTCCAATGTTTGTCTATTTGTTGAGTCTACTGATTGTTATTTATTGATCTACCTACTTGATTTTATTGAGTCTACATTTATTTTTATTATCTACCATATTGATTATTTATTGGTCTATACTTATTTTTATTGAGTCTCTACTTATTATTTATTATTATCTTTTATTTATTGTCTACCAGTATTGATTATTATCTTTTTTATTTATTGATACCTTTGTTATTTATTGATCTTATTATTTTTTTAATCTACCTACTTATTATTTATTGAGTCTACCAGTATTGATTATTTATTGAGTCTACCAGTTTATTATTTTATTATCTACCAGTATTATTATTTATTGATCTACCATATTATTATTTATTGAGTCTACTAGACTTGATTGTTTATTGAGTCTCAGTTTATTATATATTGAGTCTACCTGAGCTTGATTATTTTTGAGTCTCTTTGATTATTTGTTGGTCTTTGTTTTATTTCTTCTTGATTTTTTTGAGTCTACCATTTATTATTTTTGTCTACTGACTTGATTATTTATTTCTACTATTTTTTCTACTAGACTTATTGATTTTATTGATCTACCATATTATTATTTATTGATCTACATATTGATTATTTTTGATCTACCAGTATTATTATTTATTGAGTCTACCAGTATTGATTATTTATTGATCTCTACCAGTATTATTATTTATTGATCTACCAGTATTGATTATTTATTAGAGTCTACCAGTATTGATTATTTATTGATCTACCAGTATTGATTTTTTGAGTCTATTTATTTTGGTCTTTGGCAGTCCTCTCTCTCTCACTATCCTACTTTTTTTTTATGTCAGTCCTCTCTCTCTGCAGCTGATCCTATCTGTATATTTATTTATTGTCAGTCCTCTCTCTCTGCAGCTGATCCTAGCTGTATATTTATTTATGCATTCCTCCTCTCTCCTATCCTCTTATCTTTATTTATATCCTCTCTCTCAGCTGATCCTAGCTCAGCATATTTATGGCAGTCCTCTCTCTCTGCAGCTGATCCTAGCTGTATCATTTATTTATGGCATCCTCTCTCTCTGCAGTATCTCTGTATATTTATTTCTGGCAGTCCTCTCTCTCTGCAGCTATCCTTTATATTTACAGTCCTCTCTCTCTGCAGCTAATCCTACTGTATATTTTTTCGCATCCTCTCTCTCTCTGCAGCTGATCCTAGCTGTATATTTATTTATGACAGAATCCCTCTCTCTCTGCATCTGATCCTTGTATATTTATTTATGGCAGTCCTCTCTCTCTGCAGCCTGATCCTAGCTGTATATTTATTTATCCTCTCTCTCTCATCTATCTTATATTTATTTACGATCCTCTCTCTCTCACTATTTTTATTTTTTGTGAGTCTCTCTCTCTTCAGCTGATCCTATGTATATTTATTTATGGCGTCTCTCTCTCTCTGCAGCTATCCTACTGTATATTTATTTATGGCAGTCCTCCCTCTCTGCAGCTGATCCTAGCTGTATATTCTATTTATGCCATCCTCTCTCTCTGCATTGATCCTAGCTCCATATTTATGGCATCCTCTCTCTCCTGCAGCTATCCTACTTATATTTATTTATGGCAGTCCTCTCTCTCTGCAGCTGATGCTAAGCTGAACAGCACATCAGCACTCTGTTCGCCTAGCTCACCTGACCTGTGGTGATTACGTTTGCTGGTCCAATCGAGCATGTGCTTTCACTAGCCAATCTGTTGCTTTTTTCTGCTGTGTGAGAGTATCCCACGACTTCTACAAAATGAGTGACAAACTTTACTAAACCTGGCCACCATTTCAAGTCATCAGTCTCAATCAAGGCTCAAGTTATTTGATTTTCTATCAATCATTTGACTGATCACACACCTGTTAACTCCCTGTTTACCATTTTTTTGTTCTGCTCCCCCAGGCTAAACTGCCAATGTAGATACTATCCAGGTTCCCCTCTGTGTGTTTTTATTTCTATCTCTCTTTCTCCGTTCCTCTGGTGTGTTGTTAAGCTTCCTATCTCTCTGTTTCTCCAGGTGTCCCCCTCTGGTGTGTTTTAAGCTGTTTCCTATCTCTCTATTTTCTCCATTTGTCCCCTCTGGTGTTTTTCTGTTCTATCTCTTTCTCCGGTGTCCCCTCTGGTGTGTTTTAACTGTTCTATCTCTTTTGTCTCCGGTTCCCCTCTGTGTGTTTTTTCTATCTCTCTGTTGCTCCAGGTGTCCCCTCTTGTGTTGATAACTGTTCTATCTCTTGTCTCCAGGTGTCCCCTCTGGTGTGTTGTTAAGCTGTTCTATCTCTCTGTTTCTCCAGGTGTCCCCTCTGTGTGTTGTTAAGCTGTTCTATCTCTCTGTTTCTCCAGGGTGTCCCCTCTGTGTGTTATTCAGCTGTTCTATCTCTCTGTTGTCTCCAGGTGTCCCCTCTGGTGTGTTGTTAAGCTGTTCTATCTCTCTGTTTGCTCCAGGTGTCCCCTCTGTGTGTTGTTAACTGTTCTATCTCTCTGTTGTCTCCAGGTGTCCCCTCTGTGTGTTGTTAAGCTGTTCTATCTCTCTGTTGTCTCCAGTGTCCCCTCTGGTGTGTTTGTTAGAAGCTGTTCTATCTCTCTGTCTCCAGGTCTCCCCTCTGGTGTGTTGTTAAGCTGTTCTATCTCTCTGTCTCCAGGTGTCCCCTCTGGTGTTTCTTAAGCTGTTCCTATCTCTCTGTCTCCAGGTGTCCCCTCTGGTGTGTTGTTGCTCATTCTCTCTCTCTGTCTCCAGGTTCCCCTCTGTGTGTTGTTAACTTTCTATCTCTCTGTTTCTCCGGGGTTCCTCTTGGTGTGTTGTTAACCTGTCCTATCTCTCTGTTTGTCTCCAGGTGTCCCCTCTGGTGTGTTGTTACTGTTCTATCTCTCTGTTCTCCAGGTGTCCCCTCTTGTGTTGTTAAGCTGTTCTATCTCTCTGTCTCAGGTGTCTCCCCTCTGGTGTGTTGTTAAGCTGTTCTATCTCTCTGTTGTCTCCAGGTTCCCCTCTGGTGTGTTGTTAGCTGTTCTATCTCTCTATTTGTCTCCAGGTGTCCCCTCTGGTGTATTTGTTAACTGTTCTATCTCTCTGTTCCAGTTGTCCCCTCTGGTGTGTTGTTAAGCTTTTCTATCTCTCTTTTCTCAGGTTCCCTCTGTTGTTGTTAATGTTCTATCTCTCTGTCTCCAGGTGTCCCCTCTGTGTGTTGTTAACTGTTCTATCTCTCTGTTGTCTCCAGTTGTCCCCTCTGGTGTCTTGTTACGCTGTTCTATCTCTCTGTTGTCTCCAGGTGTCCCCTGGTGTGTTGTTAACTGTTCTATCTCTCTGTCTCCAGGTGTCCCCTCTGGTGTGTTGTTAAGCTGTTCTATCTCTCTGTTGTCTCCAGGTGCTCCCCTCTGGTGTGTTGTTAAGCTGTCCTATCTCTCTGTTTGTCTCCAGGTGTCCCCTCTGGTGATGTTGTTAAGCTGTCCTATCTCTCTGTTGTCTCCAGGTGTACTCTGCACCCTAACAGCTCCCCTAATAGGGTCCTCTCAGCGAGTGAGGAGTCTGAATCTCTACGAGCTTCGCGCATCCGGAAGGTGGTGTCTGGGAAGAGCGCCCTTCACCACCCCCTACCATAACACACCATCCCTTACCACCCCTCCAAATAACACACCCCCATCTCCTTACTCCCCTCTCATACACACACCATCTCCGTTACTACCCCTACCAGCAAGTAACACACCCCCATCTCCGTTACTCCCTCCCCAGGTACCACCCCATCTTTACTACCCCTACCAGCAGGGTAACACCCCTCATCTCCGTTACTCCCGCTACACACACCCCATCTCCTTACCACCCCCTACCAGAAGTAACACACCCCATCTCCGTTCTACCCCTACCAGAGGGCTAACCTCACCCCCATCTCTGTTACTACCCCTCCGTCACACCCCATCTCCGTCACTACCCCTACCAGCAAAGTAACACACCCCATCTCGTTACTACCCCTACCAGCTAACACACACCCCATCTCCATTACTACCCCTACCCAGTACACACCCCCATCTCCTTACTACTACCAGCAGGGTAACACACCCCATCTCTTACTACCCCTACGCATACCCTCCCCCATCTCCATTCTACCCCTACCACGGCCACCCCATCTCCTTACTCTCCCTAGTTTCCCCCCCCATCTCCGTTACTACCCCTACCAGCAGGCTAACACACCCCCATCTCCGTTACTACCCCTACCAGGGACACACCCCATCTCCGTTACTACCCCTACCAGCAGGTAACACACCCCCATCTCCGTTACTACCCCTACCAGCAAGTAACACTACCCCATCTCCGTCACTACCCCTACCAGCAGTACACACCCCATCTCGTTACTACCCTACCGCATACCACCCCATCTTCTCCCCTAGCAGGGTACACACCCCATTCCGTTACTACCCCTACCAGCAAGTAACACACCCCCATCTCCGTTACTACCCCTACCAGTAACACACCCCCATCTCCGTTACTACCCCCTACCAGTAACACACCCCATCTCCGTCACTACCCCTACCAGCAAGGTACCATCTCCTCACTACCCTACCACGTAACACACCCCCATCCGTTACTACCCTACCAGCAATTACACACCCCATCTCCTTACTCCCCCTACCAGCAAGGTAACACACTACCCCATCTCCGTTACTACCCCTACCAGCAAGTAACACACACCCATCTCCGTCACTACCCCCTACCAGCAAGGTAACACACCCCATCTCCGTTACTACCCCTACCAGCGAGTAACACACACCCCATCTCCGTCTACTCCCCTACCAGCAATAACCACACCCCATCTCATTACTACCCCTCCCAGTACCACCCCATCTTACTCTCATTTCCCCCCCATCTCTCACTACCCCCTACAGTACACACCCCATCTCCGTCACTCCCCTACCACAGGTAACACACCCCATCTCCTTCACTACCCCTACCAGCAGTAACACACCCCATCTCCTTGTTACTACCCTGCTGCATAACACACATCGTTACTACCCCTACCAGTAACTCTTTTCCCATCTCCGTTACTACCTACCCAAGGTCACACCCCATCTTTACTCTACCAGCAATACACACACCCCATCTCCTCCCCAGCAAGGTAACACACCCCATCTCCGTTACTACCCCTACCACAAGTAACACACCCCATCTCCGTCACTACCCCCTACCAGCAAGGTAACACACCCCATCTCCATCACTACCCCTAATACTACACCCCCATCTCCTTTCTACCCCTACAGCAGGTACCCTCACCCCTTCCGTTACTCCCCTACCCAATAGCACCCCCCATCTCCGTTACTACCCCTACCAGCAAGGTAACCACCCCATCTCCGTTACTACCCTACCACCAGTAACACACATCCCATCTCGTCACTACCCCTACCGAAGGTACACCCCCATCTCCGTTTCTACCCCTACGCGTTTAACATCTCTCGTTACTACCCCTACCAGAGGTACCCATCTCCTCACTACCCCTACCAGCAATACCCTCCCCTCTCCGTCACTACCCCTACCAGAAGTTTAACACACCCCATCTCGTTACTACCCCCTACCAGCAATACCACCCCCTCTTCACAGCTCCCCATCTCCTCCTACCCCCCATACACACCATCTCTTACTCCCCCTCCAGCAAGTACACCCTCCCCACTCCCCTCCGCAAGGTAACACACCCCATCTCCGTTACCACCCCTACCAGCAAGTAACACACCCCATCTCCATTCACTCCCCCTACCAGCAAGTAACACACCTCATCTCCGTCACTACCCCCCCTAAACCCCTTTACTACCCCTCCGCGTAACACTCTCCATCATCAATTATATTTTTCTCCCAATGTAATAGATTCTCACAGGGCATCCAATGTGTGACTAACACCCAGTGTGTGTAGGTGTACATCACTTCCTGTGTGTGTGTGTAGGGTCCAGGAGGCCACGCATGTCCTCGCCCACCAAGTCTCCGTCCACGCGGATGAGCCGATCCCTTCCCACTCTCTGTCAGAGTGGTGCATGTCTCTGTTTCGCTATCATGTATAATTCTTCTGTCTGTCTTTATACATTTTAATGTGTGTGTCTCTGTTTGTTCTCTTTTTCTCTGTTCGTGTCTCCGTTAACGTGTCTCTGTGTTACTTCTCTTCGTGTCTCTGTATTCGTGTCTCTGTGTCTTTTCTCTGTGTTACTGTCTTGTGTTAGCGATGTCTCTGTGTTCGTGTCTCTATGTCTGTCTCTGTGTCTGTCTCTGTGTTAATTCTCTTTTCTTTTTTCTTATTTTCTCTTGTTTTTTCTTTTTTGTCTCTTCGTGTCTTGTGTTATGTCTCTGTGTTCGCGTGTGCTCTATGTGCTTCTCTATTCTCTATAACTGTCTCATATCTCTTATTCTCTATGTTTTCTCTTTTTCTTTTTCTTTTTGTCTCTGTGTTATTCTCTGTGTTAACGTGTCTCTCTACGGTGTCTCTGTGTAACGTGCCTTCCTTCCATACTCTCTTTGTTCTCTTGTTTTTTTCTGTCTCTGTGTTAACGATGTCTCTTAACGTGTCTCTGTGTTAGCGTGTCTCTATAATCGTGTCTCTTACGTGTCTCTATATGTGTCTCTGTTTAACGTGTCTCTGTGTTAAGTGTCTTGTTTACGTGTCTCTGTGTTTCGCGTGTCTCTGTGTTAACATGTCTCTATACGATGTCTCTGTGTTAACGTGTCTCTGTATTAACGTGTCTCTGTGTTAACGTGTCTCTGTGTGCCGTGTCTCTTGCGTGTCTCTAGTGTTCTCTGTGTTAAACGTGTCTCTGTGTTAACGTGTCTCTGTGTTAGCGTGTCTCTGTGTTCACGTGTCTCTATGTTAAACGTGTCTCTGTTACTGTCTCTTTTAACTGTCTCTGTGTTAACTGTCTCTTTTAACGTGTCTCTGTGTCTTCTCTGTGTTAGCGATGTCTCTATTAACGTGTCTCTACTTCTCTATATTAACGTGTCTCTGTATTAGCGTGTCTCTGTGTTCTTCTCTATACTGTCTCTGTGTCTGTCTCTTATTATGTCTCTGTGTTAGTGTCTCTATACGTGTCTCTGTGTTACGTTCTGTTTCTCTCTACTAAGTGTCTCTGTGTTACGTGTCTCTGTGTTAACGTGTCTCTGTGTTACGTGTCTCTGTGTTAGCGTGTCTTGTGTTATGTCTCTGTGTTATGTGTCTCTTTTATCTTTAGTTCTCTTTTAACGTGTCTCTGTGTGCTGTCTCTATGTTAACGTGTCTCTTTTTACGTGTCTCTATGTTACGTGTCTCTGTGTCTTTTACGTTCTCTTGTTGCGTTCTCTTTTATTTCATGTCTCTATGTTACGTGTCTCTGTGTTCGCGATGTCTCTATTTTACGTGTCTCTGTGTTAAGCGATGTCTCTATGTTAGCGTTCTCTATCGTGTCTCTATGTTAATGTCTCTGTGTGTATCTTTGTTAAAGTTCTCTATGTAGCGATGTCTCTGTGTTAGCGATGTCTCTGTGTTAACGTGTCTCTTCGTGTCTCTGTGTTAAGCGTGTCTCTTTTAACGTGTCTCTGTTTCGATGTCTCTATGTTAGCGTGTCTCTGTGTTACGTGTCTCTGTTTAGCGATGTCTCTGTGTTAACTGTCTCTGTATTGCGCGTGTCTCTTAACGTGTCTCAGTCATTGCGTGTCTCTGTATTAACGTGTCTCTGTGTTAGCGATGTCTCTATGTTGCGTGTCTCTGTTTACGTTCTTGTTTCTTCTCTTTCGTTCTTATCATGTCTCTGTTTGCTGTCTCTATGTTAGCGATGTCTCTATAGCATTCTCTGTATTGCGTGTCTCTTTTGGATTCTCTATAACTGTCTCTGTGTTCCGTGTCTCTGTGTTAATCGTGTCTCTGTGTTAACTGTCTCTGTGTTAACGTGTCTCTATGTTAACTTGTCTCTGTGTTCGTGTCTCTGTGTTGCGTGTCTCTGTATCGTGTCTCTGTGTTACGTGTCTCTTGTTAGCGTGTCTCTGTGTTAACGTGTCTCTGTGTTAACTGTGTCTCTGTATTAGCGATGTCTCTGTGTTAACGTGTCTCTGTGTTACCGTGTCTCTTTTAACGTGTCTCTGTTTAACGTGTCTCTGTGTTAACGTGGTCTCTATGTTAACGTGTCTCTATGTTGCGTGTCTCTATGTTAACGTGTCTCTGTCATATGTCTCTTGTTCGCGATGTCTCTGTGTTTTCTCTTATTTTTTGCGTGTCTCTTTGTGTTTGTCTCTGTTTAACATGTCTCTGTGTTAATGTGTCTCTTTTAGCGTGTCTCTGTGTTCGTGTCTCTATACGTGTCTCTTGTTATTGTCTCTGTTGCTATCTCCTGTTTGCTGTCTCTATCGTGTCTCTTTTCGTGTCTCTGTGTTCGTCTCTATTTAACGTGTCTCTGTGTTATTCTCTATGTTATTCTTTACGTTCTCTGTATTAACTGTGTCTCTGTGTTAGCGTGTCTCTGTGTTAACGTGTCTCTGTGTTAGCGATGTCTCTGTATTACTGTCTCTTTTAACATGTCTCTGTGTTACGTGTCTCTGTGTTAGCGATGTCTCTATGTTCACGTGTCTCTGTGTTACGTGTCTCTGTGTTGCTGTCTCTGTGTTCGCATGTCTCTTTTACGTGTCTCCTGTAATAGCGTGTCTCTAGTTGCGTGTCTCTGTGTTAACGTGTCTCTTGTTATGTCTCTTATTTAATGTCTCTATAACGTGTCTCTATATTTCTTGTCTCTGTATTAACGTGTCTTGTGTTACGTTCTCTGTGTCTTTTACGTGTCTCTATTGCGTGTCTCTGTTTAACGTGTCTCTATTCTTCTCTTTTAACGTGTCTCTGTGTTCGATGTCTCTGTGTTACTTCTCTTACGTGTCTCTGTGTTACGTGTCTCTGTGTTCGTGTCTCTGTGTTACGTGTCTCTTGTTAACTGTCTCTATACGATGTCTCTATAAGTGTCTCTGTGTTTGTCTCTGTGTTCGTGTCTCTGTGTTAACGTGTCTCTATGTTACTGTCTCTACTACATTCTCTATATTCTCTTGTTACGTGTCTCTGTATTGCGTGTCTCTCTATAGTGTCTCTCTATCTGTGTTCTGTGTTAACGTGTCTCTGTGTTAATTTTTTGTCTCTGTTTACTGTCTCTGTGTCTAGTTCTCTGTGTTTTCTTTAGCGTGTCTCTTATTTGTCTCTTTTTCTCTGTCGTTACTTCTCTTGTTGCGTGTCTCTTGTTTTCTTTTATGTCTCTGTGACGTGTCTCTGTGTTCGTGTCTCTGTGTTCCTGTCTCTGTGATATGTTTCTGTGTTAACGTGTCTCTGTGTTATTCTTTACTTGTCTCTATAAGTGTCTCTATGTTAATGTCTCTTTTAGCGTGTCTCTATTTAAGGTATCTCTATTTATATCTCTTTTAATTTCTATGTCTCCCTGCAGTTACCACCCGCCCGGCGCTGTGGCGGGGACTACTCAGGGGGTGTGTGAGCTGCTTACGCGCTGGAGGTTCGGGTGTGGGGTCGGGGGTCGGGGGTCGGGCGTGGGCGCGGTGGGTCGGGGGTGGGGAGTGTGTGTGTGGGGGGCGGTGTTGGGTAAAGATCAGTGAGTGCACAGAGCTCGTCGTGTCCATCTGTGTTCTCGGACGGACGGAAACCGTTGCCAGGGCCGTACCAGAACCTCTCTGGACCTGGCCACCCTCCAGACATCGACCCGCCCACCTCTGTCCTCTGCATCGGACGTCAGTCAAACACACAATTTATTATTATCATTACTTTTCTATTATTTCTCTATCCTACCGTTATTGGGGAGCCCTCAGTCAGCATTTCACTGAAAGTCTACCCTGTTGTTACCAAGCATTTCACTGATGATCTACACTGTTGGATACCAAGCATTTCACTGTATCTCCTGTTGGTTACCAAGCATTTCACTGGTAGTCTACACCTGTTGGTTTCAAGCATTTCACTGGTAATCTACACCTGTGTGAGTTTACCAAGCATTTCACTGGTAGTCTACCACCTGTTGGTTACCAAGCATTTTTGGTGATAGTCTACACCTGTTGGTTACCAAGCATTTCACTATGTAGTCTACACCTGTTGGTTACCAAGCATTTCACTGGTAGTCTACCCTGTTAAATTCACTATCATTTCACTGTTAGTCTCACACCTGTTGATTGCCAAGCATTTTTAGTGTCACACCTGTTGGTTACCACGCATTTCACTGGTAGTCTACACCTGTTGGTTGCCAAGCATTTTTAGTGGTAGTCTACCCTGTTGGTTACCAGCATTTCACTGGTAGTCTCACTTTGATTCCATTTCACTTATCTACACTGTTGTTCCAAGCATTTCACTGGTAAGTCTACACCTGTTGGTTACTCAAGCTTGTTCATGGTAGTCTACCCTGTTTTACCAACATCTCACTGTTAGTCTACTGCACCTGTTGGTTACCAAGCATTTCACTGGTAGTCTACACCTGTTGGTTACCAAGCATTTCACTGGTAGTCTACACCTGTTGTTATCCAAGCATCTACGAATAGCAATTTATTTATTATATCATTTTCTGTTCTCTCCCAACCACAAAATTATTTTCTCCTTAAATCTTTTACTGCTCAGGTGTTTCAGTCTTCCTAAGTCAGTGTTAACAGGTGCATGGGGAAAAAAGTATTTATCACCACCAATTGTACAAGTTCTCCACTTAAAAAAGATGAGATCCTTATTTTCATCATGGTACCGTCAACTATGACGGACAAAATGAGGAAAAAAATCCAGAAAATCACATTGTAGATTTTTTCATGAATTTATTCAAATTATGGTGGAAAATAAGTATTTGGTCAATAACAAAAGTTTCTCAATACTTTGTTATATAACCCTTTGTTAGCAATACACATATCAAACGTTTTCTGCAAGTCTTCCTCCGTGCAGATCTCCTCTAGAGCAGTGATGTTTTGGGGCTGTCGCTGGGCAGCACTACTTTCAGCTCCCTCCCTTTTTGGATCTTCTCCACTCAACCTTAGGAAATTTCTTCCCCAACACTTTTTCCGGCGGTGTGTTTGATCATTGTCATGCTGAAAGACCCACCTTCTCATCTTCAATGCCCTTGCTGATGGAGGGGTTTCACTCAAAATTCTCACAATCCATGGCCCATTCATTCTTTCCTTTACGATCAGTTCCTGTCCTTGCAAAAAACAGCCCCAAAGCATGATATTTCCACCCCCATGCTTCACAGTAAGGTATAGTTGTTCTTTATTCACTCAGCATTCTTTGTCCTCCAACCCGCAGTTGAGTTTTTACCAAAAAGTTCTATTTTGGTTTCATCTGACCATATACATTCTCCCAATCCTCTTCTGGATCATCCCTCTAGCAAACTTACGGGCACTGGACATGTACTGGGCTTAAGCAGGGGGACACGTCTGGCACTGCAGGATTTGAGTCCCTGGCGGCGTAGTGTGTTACTGATGGTAGGCTTTGTTACTTTGGTCCCAGCTCTCTGCAGGTCATGTCACTAGGTCCCCAGTGTGGTTCTGGGATTTTTTTGCTCACCGTTCTTGTGGATCATTTTGACCCCACGGGGTGAGATCTTGCGTGGAGCCCCAGATCGAGGAGATTATCAGTGGTCTTGTATGTCTTCCATTTCCTAATAATTGCTCCCCACCGTTGATTTCTTCAAACCAAGCTGCTTACCTATTGCGAGATTGTCTTCCCAGCCTGGTGCAGGTCTACAATTTTGTTTCTGGTGTCCTTTGACAGCTCTTTGGTCTTGGCCATAGTGGAGTTTGGAGTGTGACTGTTTGAGGTTGTGGACAGGTGTCTTTTATACTGATAACAAGTTCAAACAGGTACCATTAATACAGGTAACAAGTGGAGGACAGAGGAGCCCTCCTTAAAGAAGAGTAACAGGTATGTGAGAGCCAGAGGTCTTGCTTTGTTTGTAGGTGACCAAATACTTATTTTCCACCATAATTTGCAAAATAAATTCATTAAAAATCCTACAATGTGATTTTTCTGGATTTTTTGTCTGTCATAGGATTGACATTTACCTATGATGAAAATTACAGGCCTCTCCATCTTTTTAAGTGGGAGAACTTACACCATTGGTGGCTGACTAAATACTTTTTTTCCCCACTGTATATTGTGTTAACAGGTGTTCAGTCTCCCCCAAGGTCAGTGTTAACAGGTATATTGTGTTAACAGGTGTTCAGTCTCCCCAAGGTCAGTGTTAACAGGTATATTGTGTTAACAGGTGTTCAGTCTCCCCCAAGGTCAGTGTTAACAGGTATATTGTGTTAACAGGTGTTCCAGTCTCCCCAAGGTCAGTGTTAACAGGTTGTTTTAGTTCCAGTCTCCCCCAAGGTCAGTGTTAACAGGTATATTGTGTTAACAGGTGTTCAGTCTTCCCCAAGGTCAGTGTTAACAGGTATATTGTGTTAACAGGTGTTCAGTCTCCCCAAGGTCAGTGTTAACAGGTATATCCTGTGTTAACAGGTGTTCAGTCTCCCCAAGGTCAGTGTTAACAGGTATATTGTGTTAACAGGTGTTCAGTCTCCCTAAGGTCAGTGTTAACAGGTATATTGTGTTAACAGGTGTTCAGTCTCCCCAAGGTCAGTGTTAACAGGTGTTCAGTCTCCCCAAGGTCAGTGTTAACAGGTATATTGTGTTAACAGGTGTTCAGTCTCCCCAAGGTCAGTGTTAACAGGTATATTGTGTTAACAGGTGTTCAGTCTCCCCAAGGTCAGTGTTAACAGGTATATTGTGTTAACAGGTGTTCAGTCTCCCCAAGGTCAGTGTTAACAGGTATATTCCCCCAAGTCAGTGTTAACAGGTGTTCAGTCTCCCCAAGGTCAGTGTTAACAGGTATTATTCCCCAGTTAGTGTTAACAGGTGTTCAGTCTCCCCAAGGTCAGTGTTAACAGGTATATTGTGTTAACAGGTGTTCAGTCTCCCCAAGGTCAGTGTTAACAGGTATATTGTGTTAACAGGTGTTCAGTCTCCCCAAGGTCAGTGTTAACAGGTATATTGTGTTAACAGGTGTTCAGTCTCCCCAAGGTCAGTGTTAACAGGTATATTGTGTTAACAGGTGTTCAGTCTCCCCAAGGTCAGTGTTAACAGGTATATTGTGTTAACAGGTGTTCAGTCTCCCCAAGGTCAGTGCTAAGACCAGGTTCAAGCTGCCGGCCCACGAGGGTTGCCGTGTCGGAGGGTTGCCGTGGTGACGCTGTGTTCCACAGCCCAGGAGGTACAGTGAGTAACAGTCTGGTCTGTCTGACTAACCTGGGAGACCTGCACCTGTTTAACATCCCCCTGCCCTACGGCCACAGGTAGGGGGTGCAGAGTGTGTGTGTGTTGTGTGTCGTGTGTCAGTGTTAACAGGTATTTGTGTTAACAGGTGTTGCAGGGGTGTGTGTGGCAGGGTGTTGCAGAGGGGGTGTTGCAGAGTGTGTGTTGCAGTGTGTGTGTTGCAGTGTGTGTGGTGTGTGTGTTGCAGTGTGTGTGTGTGTGTTGCAGTGTGTGTGTGTGTTGCAGAGTGTGTGTGTGTGTTGCAGTGTGTGTGTGTGTGTTGCAGTGTGTGTGTGTGTGTGTGTGTTTGCAGTGTGTGTGTGTGTGTTGCAGTGTGTGTGTGTGTTGCAGTGTGTGTGTGTGTGTGTGTGTGCAGTGTGTGTGTGTGTGTGTGTTGCAGAGTGTGTGTGCAGTGTGTGTGTGTTGCAGTGTGTGTCATGTGTGTGTGTGTTGCAGTGTGTGTGCAAGTGTGTGTGTGTGTGCAGTGTGTGTGTGTGTGTGTTGCAGTGTGTGTGTTGCAGTGTGTGTGTGTGTTGCTGTGTGTGTGTGTGTTGCAGTGTGTGTGTTGCAGTGTGTGTGTGTTGCAGTGTGTGTGTGTGTGTGTTGCAGTGTGTGTGTGTGCGTGTGTGTGTTGCAGTGTGTGTGTTGCAGTGTGTGTGTGTGTGTGCAGTGTGTGTGTGTTGCAGTGTGTGTGTGTGTGTGCAGTGTGTGTGTGTTGCAGTGTGTGTTGTTTGCAGTGTGTGTGTGTTGCAGTGTTTTGCGTGTTGTTCAGTGTGTGTGTGTTTGCAGTGTGTGTGTGTTTTACAGTGTGTGTGTGTTGCAGTGTGTGTGCTGTGTGTGTGTGTGTTGCAGTGTGTGTGTGTTGCAGTGTGTGTGTGTGTGTGTTGCAGTGTGTGTGTTGCAGTGTGTGTGTGTGTGTGTGTTGCAGTGTGTGTGTGTGTGTTGCAGTGTGTGTGTGTGTGTTGCAGTGTGTGTGTGTTGCAGTGTGTGTGTGTTGCAGTGTGTGTGTTGCAGTGTGTGTGTTGCAGTGTGTGTGTGTGTTGCAGTGTGTGTGTGTTGCAGTGTGTGTGTGTTGCAGTGTGTGTGTGTGTGTGTTGGTGTGTGTGTGTTAGTGTGTGTGTGTGTTGCGGTGTGTGTGTTGCGTGTGTGTGTGTGTGTGTGTGTGTGTGTGTGTGTTGCAGTGTGTGTGTTGCGGTGTGTGTGTTAATCTCTCTCTCTGTCTGTAGGTGCGTTATGACTGCATCCGTAAAGAGGATATCAGTGGCATCGCTTCCTGTGTCTTCACAAAGAACGGACAGGGTGAGAACACACACACACACACACACACACACACACACACACACACACACACACACACACACACACACACACACACACACACACACACACACACACACACACACACACACACACACACACACACACACACACACACACACACTGCAACACACACACTGCAACACACACTGCAACACACACATGCACGAACATGCACGAACATACACACAAACACACATGCACGAACACACACACACACATGCACAAACACACACACACACATGCACGACACACACACACACACACACACACATGCACGAACACACACATGCACGAACACACACACACATGCACGAACATACACCTTCAACAATATTTTTCCCATGCGTGTTTCCTTGTGTCTCTCTGCCTGTGTGTGTGTAGGACTCTACCTGATCTCTCCATCAGAGTACCAGCGGTTCTCTCTGTCAGCCAAGGTCATCACCGGGCCTCTGTGTGCTGTAGAGGTGCAGCGACCGCCGGAGCCGCTCAGCAGGTCAGTACCAGCGGTTCTCTCTGTCAGCCAAGGTCACCACTGGGCCTCTGTGTGCTGTAGAGGTGGAGCGACCGCGGAGCCGCTCAGCAAGTCAGTACCAGCGGTTCTCTCTGTCAGCCAAGGTCACCACCGGGCCTCTGTGGCTGTAGAGGTGGAGCGACCGCCGAGCCGCTCAGCAGGTCAGTACCAGCGGTTCTCTCTGTCAGCCAAGGTCATCACCGGGCCTCTGTGTGCTGTAGAGGTGCAGCGACCGCCGGAGCCGCTCAGCAGGTCAGTACCAGCGGTTCTCTCTGTCAGCCAAGGTCACCACTGGGCCTCTGTGTGCTGTAGAGGTGGAGCGACCGCCGGAGCCGCTCAGCAGGTCAGTACCAGCGGTTCTCTCTGTCAGCCAAGGTCATCACTGGGCCTCTGTGTGCTGTAGAGGTGGAGCGACCGCCGGAGCCGCTCAGCAGGTCAGTACCAGCGGTTCTCTCTGTCAGCCAAGGTCATCACCGGGCCTCTGTGTGCTGTAGAGGTGGAGCGACCGCCGGAGCCGCTCAGCAGGTCAGTACCAGCGGTTCTCTCTGTCAGCCAAGGTCATCACCGGGCCTCTGTGTGCTGTAGAGGTGGAGCGACCGCCCGGAGCCGCTCAGCAGGTCAGTACCAGCGGTTCTCTCTGTCAGCCAAGGTCATCACCGGGCCTCTGTGTGCTGTAGAGGTGCAGCGACCGCCCGAGCCGCTCAGCAGGTCAGTACCAGCGGTTCTCTCTGTCAGCCAAGGTCACCACCGGGCCTCTGTGTGCTGTAGAGGTGGAGCGACCGCCGGAGCCGCTCAGCAGGTCAGTACCAGCGGTTCTCTCTGTCAGCCAAGGTCATCACCGGGCCTCTGTGTGCTGTAGAGGTGCAGCGACCGCCGGAGCCGCTCAGCAGGTCAGTACCAGCGGTTCTCTCTGTCATCACCGGGCCTCTGTGTGCTGTAGAGGTGCAGCGACCGCCGGAGCCGCTCAGCAGGTCAGTACCAGCGGTTCTCTCTGTCAGCCAAGGTCATCACCGGGCCTCTGTGTGCTGTAGAGGTGGAGCGACCGCCGGAGCCGCTCAGCAGGTCAGTACCAGCGGTTCTCTCTGTCAGCCAAGGTCATCACCGGGCCTCTGTGTGCTGTAGAGGTGCAGCGACCGCCGGAGCCGCTCAGCAGGTCAGTACCAGCGGTTCTCTCTGTCAGCCAAGGTCATCACCGGGCCTCTGTGTGCTGTAGAGGTGCAGCGACCGCCGAGCCGCTCAGCAGGTCAGTACCAGCGGTTCTCTCTGTCAGCCAAGGTCATCACCGGGCCTCTGTGTGCTGTAGAGGTGCAGCGACCGCGGAGCCGCTCAGCAGGTCAGTACCAGCGGTTCTCTCTGTCAGCCAAGGTCATCACCGGGCCTCTGTGTGCTGTAGAGGTGGAGCGACCGCCGGAGCTCGCTCAGCAGGTCAGTACCAGCGGTTCTCTCTGTCAGCCAAGGTCATCACCGGACCTCTGTGTGCTGTAGAGGTGCAGCGACCGCCGGAGCCGCTCAGCAGGTCAGTACCAGCGGTTCTCTCTGTCAGCCAAGGTCATCACCGGGCCTCTGTGTGCTGTAGAGGTGCAGCGACCGCCGGAGCCGCTCAGCAGGTCAGTACCAGCGGTTCTCTCTGTCAGCCAAGGTCATCACCGGGCCTCTGTGTGCTGTAGAGGTGGAGCGACCGCCCGGAGCCGCTCAGCAGGTCAGTACCAGCGGTTCTCTCTGTCAGCCAAGGTCATCACCGGGCCTCTGTGTGCTGTAGAGGTGGAGCGACCGCCGGAGCCGCTCAGCAGGTCAGTACCAGCGGTTCTCTCTGTCAGCCAAGGTCATCACCGGGCCTCTGTGTGCTGTAGAGGTGCAGCGACCGCCGGAGCCGCTCAGCAGGTCAGTACCAGCGGTTCTCTCTGTCAGCCAAGGTCATCACCGGGCCTCTGTGTGCTGTAGAGGTGCAGCGACCGCCGGAGCCGCTCAGCAGGTCAGTACCAGCGGTTCTCTCTGTCAGCCAAGGTCACCACCGGGCCTCTGTGTGCTGTAGAGGTGGAGCGACCGCCGGAGCCGCTCAGCAGGTCAGTACCAGCGGTTCTCTCTGTCAGCCAAGGTCATCACTGGGCCTCTGTGTGCTGTAGAGGTGGAGCGACCGCCGGAGCCGCTCAGCAGGTCACTACACACCGACGCATCCTTTACAAAGAGAGACCCTTTGATTGGACGACTTGCTCCCGGCCTCACACTTTACATTTTACAGTTACGTCATTTAGCAGACGCTCTTATCCAGAGCCACTTACAAATTGGTGCATTCACCTTATAGCCAGTGGGACAACCACTTGAAACCCCACCTCTTTAAGGAATACCTGGGATAGGATACAAGTAATCCTTCTACCCCCCCTTTACACTTTATGTATTTTTTATTTTTTGGGGGGGGTGGGGTAAGGGGGGGTAGAAGGATTACTTTATCCTATCCCAGGTATTCCTGAAAGAGGTGGGGTTTCAAGTGTCTCCGGAAGGTGGTGAGTGACTCCGCTGTCCTGGCGTCGTGAGGGAGCTTGTTCCACCATTGGGGTGCCAGAGCAGCGAACAGTTTTGACTGGGCTGAGCGGGAACTTAGGAAACTTGTCCTGCACAGAGATGTACGAGTCTTTGTGGACGGGAGCAGACGTTCAACATCATTTAGTTCGACCTAGCGGACCTAATATACACTACATGACCAACAGTATGTGGACACCTGCTCGTCCAACATCTCATTCCAAAATCATGGTCATTAATATGGAGTTGGTTCCCCCCTTTGCTGCTATAACAGCCTCCACTCTTCTGGGAAGGCTTTCCACTAGATGTTGGAACATTGCTGTGGGGACTTGCTTCCATTCAGCCACAAGAGCAAAAGGGGGGACCAACTCCATATTAATGCCCATGATTTTGGAATGAGATGTTCGATGAGCAGGTGTCCACATACTTTTGGTCATGTAGTGTATTTATTCATTGGATGGTTCTCCCATTGACCGGGTTCCCGCCTACAAATATCAGGACATTTGGATTGACAAAGACTTCATGTTTAAAAACATTTGGATGAGCTAGTTAAAAAGCTCAGATTTAAAGTGGGTTTCTTTTCTAGAACTAGATCTTGCTGCTTCTCCCTGAACAGCAGGAACCAGATTGTGCAGTCGGCTTTTCCTGCCAGTTCATGACTATGGTGACTCCATTTACCAGAATGCAGCAGCCGCTACTCTAGAATGTTTTGGATGCGGTTTTCAATAGCGCCCTTCGCTTTATCTCTGGTGACAGTTTTAATACGCATCACTGCAGTTTAGGGGTATTGATTGAAGACATTGTAGCTGAGAGATGTAGACGTTTTATTGTATTTGAGATTTATGTGTATTTTAACTGTTGCTTGTATTCTAAAAATGTAAACTGCAGGACTCCCTTGTAAAAGAGACCTTGGTCTCAATGGGACTCCCTGTTGAAATAAAGGTTAAAGAATTACCTAGCAGACAGACCTAGCAGACAGACCTAACAGATTTAGCAGACAGACCTAGTATACCTGACAGACCTAGCAGACAGACCTAACAGACAGACCTAACAGATTTAGCAGACCTAGCAGACAGACCTAACAGACAGACCTAACAGATTTAGCAGACAGACCTAGTATACCTGACAGACCTAGCAGACAGACCTAACAGACAGACAGACCTGACAGACAGATCTAACGGAAGGTGTAAATCAGTATTAACCCTAACACCATCTACCAGGCAGGTTTCCATTGACCCAGGTTTATTCGACAAAAGCAATATCGCAAAAAAAATCATTGCGACGTGTGTAATGGAAACGGAAGATATTAGGAGACCATTTTCTAAAGATCGACTGGTGGATTTTTTCTTTTGTCAAACGTTCTTTATTGTGAGAAAATGATGGAAACTGTGTTTTTCGAAGAAATGATATGATTGCCGAATAATTTGGAAGGTACGCGGGGCACCTAACTATAAAGATGCATTCCACATTGAATTCTAAATGCCTACTTGCTTGAAAATCTATTTTTTCAACTATACAAATGTTTGCCCTGACTTTTCAAGAATGCCTGAATTGCTTCGCCTTGCTTTTGTGGTTGGCTGGATGCAAGTTTCACCATCCAATTATTTCAGATCTACAGGAGTGCAAGTTTCACCATCCAATTATTTCAGATCTACAGGAATGCAAGTTTCACCATGGCACGGACCGTGGCGATGCGTTGGCACATGAGAATTATTAGAATATGGCAAATATTACTCAATTATTATTATTTTAAAAAAAGTAACAGTAACATGCAAAACACAAAAAAACGAACAGCATAGGGAAAATAACACAAATAAATAAGGAAGATTTAAAAATATAACAAATAATAATCCAAATCAAATCAAATCAAATACAGGTGAAGTCATTTATTAGACATTTTGTTTTGAAAAATACGTTTGAATGATTCTAAATAGTTTTCCAAATCAGATTTAAAAAATGGCCTTTTTCTTCATAAAATGTTGTTGTGTATGAACATTTTTCCTAATAAAATAAAAAGATTTAATACATACATACTTTTGTGGAATCAGTGTAGTAAAATTATGTCAAACTTAGATATTTCAAAGGTTGTATGCATTTTGTTGCCAAGATATAGTTTCACATCAGTCCAGAACACCTCACTATGTAAACAATTACAAAATAAGAGTTCGATATATTCAGTCACAAAAACGGCATTCACTGGTAACATCAGACCCATGGGGCGGCGCACAATTGGCCCAGCGTCGTCCAGGGTATGGGGAGGGAATGGCCGGCAGGGATGTAGCTCAGTTGGTAGAGCATGGCGTTTGCAACGCCAGGGTTGTGGGTTCGATTCCCACGGGGGGCCAGTATATATAAAAACAATTATAATAATAATGTATGCACTCACTAACTGTAAGTCGCTCTGGATAAGAGCGTCTGCTAAATGACTAAAATGTAAATGTAAATGTAAATGTGGATATATTTAGACGGTTAGAATCTATGGATAATCTTACCATGAATGTGTGTGGAGTGAGCCGAGCACGGCGCCAGTTTATATCAAATGATGAAGCCCAACCAAATAGAGCAGAAGAAATGGAATTTCTGTTGAAAATATCCCTTAATAAACGGTTGTTGAATTTCTTATCCAGTAAACCTCTGCCATTCACCTGGATATCGCTTACAATAGATGTTCCAACATATGCATTATTCTGAAGTCAAGATTTTATCCCACTACAGCTTTTATAACGATGTCGTATTCCTAGCTTGGAACCTCAAAGTTGTATCTTTTCATAAATTCTCACCCCATAAATAGACTCCCACTAATACTAACTAATTGGCTGACAAGAACAATGGTTTTCGAAGAGCCAATTACGGTAAAATAACATCTTGTTTCTATGTATTATTCCAGAAACGATGAGGATGTTTTAACCTTTTAACCCAGTTGACTTTTGATATCTGATTAAAGAGAGTGCAGTCTAAATACTTACCGCCATCACAACCCCTGTTGGTGATAACATCTCATGTGGCTTGTTTTTCCATATGAAGTTGTACAATAGCCTATCTAAGGTACAGAAAGTGGATTTGGGAATGACAATAGATGAAAAAAGATAGGATGCCCCTCAGCTTTGGATAAAAGCACCCTCCCTAACCACGAGGATAATTTATTTTTTGATAGATTCCGTTACAGGATTCGAATCACAGCCTTAAGATTTTTGGTGATCTTTACACCAAAGGTAGGTTACAGTATCTTTTTCAGAGATGTTACGATCTGCTGGATTGACAGCTCCTTTCAGAAACAAACATCTCGCATTTAGAAAGATTTAATCCCAAACCTGAGATTTTTTGGAGAACTGCATCATCAATATCCAATGCTAATCTAGTTTGTGACGCATTTCGCCAGCTGGGATATCTTGATCTCTCTGGCCTGGAATGTAATGCCTTCAAAATTGACTTTGATAAACTAATGAGCATAAGGTTTGAGATGCTAACAAAAATTAAAAAGGTGAGATCGGACAACCTTGTCGTATTCCTTTGTAAATGTTAAACCTTGAGGATGGCAGAGTTTGATACAGCCAGAGTTCTAATTGCATCAACTAAAAAATTACCAAACTTCAAATACTTAAGACAATCAAAGATAAAATTGTGACTTGCGGTATCAAATGCTTTCTGAAAATCAAAAAATCAAATAACAGGGAAGTCATCCAATAGATCACAATACACCCAACTCTAACACCAGCCTCAGATTATTAGATATGATGGCGCCCTTTCATAAACCCTGACTGACATTCATCAATCAGATCATTTAAGCACGACTTTAACCTTTTCGCAAAGATTGAGGCTATAATTTTGTAGTCGTTATTTAGGAGTGTGATTGGACGCCAATTATCAATAATTAGGAGATCCTTGTGTGGTTTAGGTATAAGACTAATAACCACTTGTTTCAGAGAGGCAGGTAGTAGTTCTCCCTTCTTTATAGCCTCCTTGTGCTATTTCTTCAGAGAAAGTTTTGTAAAATTCAGTTATTAATCCATCACAACCTGGAGATTTGTAATTTTTTTAATTGAGAAACCCCATATTGGATGTCCATAATGGATAAATCTTGACAACAAGACCGATTTTTAGAATTCTTCACTAACCGAGTTAACATTCTCTATAGAATCAAGGAGATCCTTAGAGTCACTCAAACTGTTATCTAAGGAGGAAAGATTCTCATAAAACTTTAGTGGTAAAGTCTGATACCAACTCTCTATCCTCAGAGGTTACCCCATTTAATCTTACATTTCTGAAGTGTGTCGAGTTCCCGTCTCCTCTTTTCCAAATTAAAAAAGTATCTACTGTTATTTTTTCCTTTTTCAAGCCATTGTTTTCTGAATCTTATGAAGGCTCCTCTAGCCTTTTCCTCATAAAATGTATTTAGTTGATTCTGTAAATCAATCTCATTATGATCAAGATGCTCGATCTCTGTGATATCAGCAATGTTCTTAGAGACCTCAGCTACATCACATCTCCTTCTTAAAGCCGTTTCCCGTAAGTAATACAGGCTGAGCAGATTTTAAATTTAAACAGAAATTAGATTCTTAATCACATTTTTTTTAAATCATCATGCAATAGCAATGAATTATTCAATTTCCAAAAACCACCAGAGTATTTCTTATCATCATTACTGCGCATTCTCACAGTCGGCCATATGACTTTATGATCCGTCAGGACTGCAGCCAGTGTTTTTACCTCTACAGTGTTGGGCTCAAGACTAGTGGTGATCACCCACAAGTCGTACATTTTGGAGAAATGTCCTCTGGTCTGATGAAACAAAAATAGAACTGTTTGGCCATAATGACCATCGTTATGTTTGGAGGAAAAAGGGGGAGCTTGCAAGCCGAAGAACACCATCCCAACCGTGAAGCACGGGGGTGGCAGCATTGTGCTGTGTGGGTGTTTTGCTGCAGGAGGGACTGGTGCACTTCACAAAATAGATGGCATCATGAGGAAGGAAAATTATGTGGATATATTGAAGCAACATGTCAAGAGATCAGTCAGGAAGTTAAAGCTTGGTCGCAAATGGGTCTTCCAAATGGACAATGACCCCAAGCATACTTCCAGAGTTGTGGCAAAATGGCTTTAGGACCACAAAGTCAAGGTATTGGAGTGGCCATCACAAAGCCCTGACCTCAATCCTATAGAAAAATTGTGGGCAGAACTGAAAAAGCGTGTGCAAGCAAGGAGGCCTACAAACCTGACTCAGTTACACAAGCTCTGTCAGGAGGAATGGGCCAAAATTCACCCAACTTATTGTGGGAAGCTTGTGGAAGGCTACCCGAAACGCTTTGACCCAAGTTAAACAATTTAAAGGCAATGCTACCAAATACTAATTGAGTGTATGTAAACTTCTGACCCACTGGGAATGTGATGAAAGAAATAAAAGCTGAAATAAATCATTCTCTCTACTATTATTCTGACATTTCACATTCTTAAAATAAAGTGGTGATCCTAACTGACCGAAGACAGGGAATTTTTACTAGGATTAAATGTCAGGAATTGTGAAAAACTGAGTATAAATGTATTTGGCTAAAGTATATGTAAACTTCCGACTTCAACTGTAGGTGGGAGGGCATACAGGCTTCATTACACCCAGCTGTTCTTATAAACACAAGATTGTTCAATGGAAACACACCATCGCAGGCAATTGAGTTTTCAATGCAAAACTTTCTAAATGTCAAGTGACAAATAATCACTGGACAAGTTAATGGAAACAGCTAATGATTAGGTGATTAGGCCTTTCTCGGGCTAAACTCTCCCATGGTGCACTGGGGTCGTTATCCAGTATCAACAACACAGCGAGCTACTGCTCTGATGCTGTTCTCTGTCTCCATAGTGACGACACAGCCACGCCTCTCCGGGCCAACGGAACTCACCGGAACCAGGCGGCTGAAGGTACGTAGAACGCTTCTCATTTGGCCCTTTCTGCTAACGGTTACTAGCTGGCTGTCAACCAATCCCCTTTCACACTGCCTCAGTCTGACCTCTAACCCTTGACCCTCAGGGTTAACCGAGGACCCCCAGTGTGGCCTCTCCTCCCCGCCTCCCATCTCCTCCCTGGACTCCCCCCTCAGCATGGCGGACCTCAGCCTGGACACCACCGGAGACCTCACTGTAGAGGACGTCAGGGACTTCCTCACGTAAGATATTTACATTTACATATTTACATTTACATGGTCATTTAGCAGACGTTCTTATCCAGAACGACTTACAGTTAGTGCATTAATATTAAGACAGCTAGGTGGGACAACCACATATTACAGTAGTTAGTATATTCATATTAAGATAGCTAGGTGGGACAACCACATATTACAGTAGTTAGTATATTCACATTAAGATAGCTAGGTGGTACAACCACATATTACAGTAGTTAGTATATTCACATTAAGACAGCTAGGTGGTACAACCACATATTACAGTAGTTAGTATATTCATATTAAGATAGCTAGGTGGTACAACCACATATTACAGTAGTTAGTATATTCATATTAAGATAGCTAGGTGGGACAACCACATATTACAGTAGTTAGTATATTCATATTAAGATAGCTAGGTGGGACAACCACATATCACAGTCGTTGCAAGTAAAAACATTCTTAAATAAAGCAGCTTTCAGCAGAATCAGTGCTAGTAAGAAAGGCAATTACAATGGTAAGGTCTTCAGTTGTTTTATTAAATGTTTTATTCGGAGGGGATTGACTGATGTACTCATTGAGGAGGGTTCTTGCAAACATTAGAACACGTTTTAATATATGCATCAGCCAATTAAAATCATTGACGTAGTTGCGCATGATCAAAGGCTACATGTTAGCTGTTCCCCTTACTTAACCTGGCTCATTTAGCACTATGCTAACCTCACCAGGTGGCCGTGATTATATCCGGTTCAAATTCTGTATCAGACAATTTAAATAGTTGATATAGATGGACGTGATA
>NW_025535250.1:0-37500 GCF_020615455.1 Coregonus clupeaformis | reverse complement strand
TCCCCCACCCTCTCTCTCTCCCTCCCCCCACCCTCTCTCTCCCCTCCCCCCACCCTCTCTCTCTCTCCCCCCACCCTCTCTCTCTCTCTCTCTCTCTCTCCCTCCCCCCCACCCTCTCCCCCCCTCTCCCCCTCCCCCCACCCTCTCTCTCCCTCCCCCCACCCTCTCTCTCTCCCTCTTCTCTCTGGGGTTGGTCATAGTAAATCCTGTAAATATCTAGTCTGCTTCCCCCTGGTGGACACATCATATGACCACTCCATTTCCATCCCAGTATGTTGATGAGGGAATCCTTTCCTCTGATCAGCTCTAGTGATCTGATGATCTGTTCTAGACCTACTATAGATGTAATATAGGGGTCTGTCTGTCTGTCTGTCTGTCTGTCCACCAGGTCTGCTGTGTTGTGGGAGGATCTGGACTTTTCTGGACTACAGACAGACATCATGTGACCGCTACCTACCACCATTACTCCTCCCCTCCACCTCTCCTCTCCTCCTCCCCCCATCACGGCCTGCCAGTACTGGGCTTTTTGGACTGACCATGTGAGGAAAGGACTCAAGGACATCATTATGGACTGTTATCTAACCACTAACACACACTACACCCGGTCAGCACGTTTGGATGGACCTGGAATGTGGTTCAGTGTTCTGTATTGTCCCCTCCCTCCCTCCCTCCCTCCCTCCCTCCCTCCCTTCCTTCCTCCCTTCCTCCCTCCCTTCCTCCCTTCCTCCCTCCCTTCCTCCCTATATCGCTCCTCCCTCCCTCCCTCCCTCCCTCCCTCCCTCCCTCCATCCCTCCTCCCTCCCTCCCTCCATCCCTCCTCCCCCTCCCTCCCTACATCCCTCCTCCCTCCCTCCTCCCTCCCTCCTCCATCCCTCCCTCCTCCATCCCTCCCTCCTCCATCCTCCCTCCTCCCTCCCTCCCTCCCTCCTCATCCCTCCCCCCATCCCTCCTCCTCCCTCCATCCCTTCCTCCTCCCTCCATCCCTTCCTCCTCCATCCCTCCCTCCATCCCTTCCTCCTCCATCCCTCCCTCCCCCCCTCCATCTCTCCCCCCCTCCATCTCTCATCCCCTCATCAACTGTGAACATGGAGGGAGAGAGATGGAGGTATAACTTAATGTTGAGTAGAGAGATGCCTAACACAGTGAAGTATACAGTATTCCCAGAGTACCGGAGCCGTAGTACACCGTATTACCTTTCTACAGTATTACATGTTTTTAACATGAAGGAACTAACCATGAAGGTTTTTGTATTGATGTTGTTGCTATAGATACAGTATGTTTTTTTTTATACCTCTGATAAAAGCTATTTTATATTGTAGGTATTCTGGAGCGCTAAGCTAACGGTTAGCTAACAGTCTAGAGAGCTAACGGTTAGTTAAATTCTATCTGTCAAGAGCGCTAAGCTAACGGTTAGCTAACAGTCTAGAGAGCTAACGGTTAGCTAACAGTCTAGAGAGCTAACGGTTAGCTAACAATCTAGAGAGCTAACAGTTAGTTAAATGCTATCTGTCAAGAGCGCTAAGCTAACGGTTAGCTAACAGTCTAGAGAGCTAACGGTTAGCTAACAGTCTAGAGAGCTAACGGTTAGCTATCAGTCTAGAGAGCTAACAGTTAGTTAAATGCTATCTGTCAAGAGCGCTAAGCTAACGGTTAGCTAACAGTCTAGAGAGCTAACGGTTAGCTAACAGTCTAGAGAGCTAACGGTTAGCTATCAGTCTAGAGAGCTAACAGTTAGTTAAATGCTATCTGTCAAGAGCGCTAACTGAACTGTTTTAATAATGGGGGGAGGTCAGGCTGGCTGAATCTCAATAGTCTGAAGACGCTTCCTCTCGCCTCCTCACCTCTCCTTCATCTGCACAGAAAAACACAGGACAAGAGAAAACAGTATGAAGAATATATGATGAGGGAATTAGCTTTCAGGTGACCAGGTCTTTCAGATCAGAAGGAGACGACGACGAGAGCTGCTTTAGACTGTTGGGACGCCGTCTGGGTGAAGCAGTGTGTTCTGGGTAACAGAGGAGGACGTATCACCAGTCAAGATTTGTTTTAACCCTTTTTTTAACTTTTACAGTGTAAAATAAATGTAGGTTGGGACCCCCCCGAGGAGACGAGACAGGTTCTACCAACGATCAGAGAACGTAGAACCTGTCACCATAGTTATCGCTAAGCAGTATTCTGTGGTTGGGTCGGGGGACTTCCGTGTTAAAGGGACCTCATTAGAGGACTGTAGCAGAGCAGAGAGGAGGGCCTGTCTTCGTCCGTCTCACTAACGGACCACTCGTAGCCATGGGAACCAGGAACAGAGTCTTTATTTCCTGTAGAGTTCTGATCATCTAGTGGTACTGAAGGAGAATGTTAATAAAGTATTTACTCCTAAACAGCTCTCTGGTCTGGTGTCTGGTCTGGTGTCTGACTGTCTGGTGTCTGACTGTCTGGTCTGACTGTCTGGTCTGGTGTCTGACTGTCTGGTGTCTGACGGTCTGGTCTGGTGTCTGACTGTCTGGTCTGACTGTCTGGTCTGGTGTCTGACTGTCTGGTCTGGTGTCTGACTGTCTGGTCTGGTGTCTGACTGTCTGGTGTCTGACTGTCTGGTCTGGTGTCTGACTGTCTGGTCTGGTGTCTGACTGTCTGGTGTCTGACTGTCTGGTGTCTGACTGTCTGGTGTCTGACGGTCTGTCTGGTGTCTGACTGTCTGGTCTGGTGTCTGACTGTCTGGTGTCTGACTGTCTGGTCTGGTGTCTGACTGTCTGGTGTCTGACTGTCTGGTCTGGTGTCTGACTGTCTGGTCTGACTGTCTGGTCTGGTGTCTGACTGTCTGGTCTGGTGTCTGACTGTCTGGTCTGGTGTCTGACGGTCTGGTGTCTGACTGTCTGGTCTGGTGTCTGACGGTCTGGTGTCTGACTGTCTGGTCTGGTGTCTGACTGTCTGGTCTGGTGTCTGACTGTCTGGTCTGGTGTCTGACTGTCTGGTCTGGTGTCTGACGGTCTGGTGTCTGACTGTCTGGTCTGGTGTCTGACTGTCTGGTCTGACTGTCTGGTCTGGTGTCTGACGGTCTGTCTGGTGTCTGACTGTCTGGTCTGGTGTCTGGTCTGGTGTCTGACTGTCTGGTCTGGTGTCTGACTGTCTGGTCTGGTGTCTGGTCTGGTGTCTGACTGTCTGGTCTGGTGTCTGACTGTCTGGTCTGGTGTCTGACTGTCTGGTCTGGTGTCTGGTCTGGTGTCTGACTGTCTGGTCTGGTGTCTGACTGTCTGGTGTCTGACGGTCTGGTCTGGTGTCTGACTGTCTGGTGTCTGACGGTCTGTCTGGTGTCTGACTGTCTGGTCTGGTGTCTGACTGTCTGGTCTGGTGTCTGGTCTGGTGTCTGACTGTCTGGTCTGGTGTCTGACTGTCTGGTGTCTGACTGTCTGGTCTGGTGTCTGACTGTCTGGTCTGGTGTCTGACTGTCTGGTGTCTGACTGTCTGGTGTCTGACTGTCTGGTGTCTGACGGTCTGTCTGGTGTCTGACTGTCTGGTCTGGTGTCTGACTGTCTGGTCTGGTGTCTGACTGTCTGGTGTCTGACTGTCTGGTCTGGTGTCTGACTGTCTGGTGTCTGGTATGGTCTGGTGTCTGACTGTCTGGTGTCTGACTGTCTGGTCTGGTGTCTGACTGTCTGGTCTGACTGTCTGGTCTGGTGTCTGACTGTCTGGTCTGGTGTCTGACTGTCTGGTCTGGTGTCTGACGGTCTGGTGTCTGACTGTCTGGTGTCTGACTGTCTGGTCTGACTGTCTGGTCTGGTGTCTGACGGTCTGTCTGGTGTCTGACTGTCTGGTCTGGTGTCTGGTCTGGTGTCTGACTGTCTGGTCTGGTGTCTGACTGTCTGGTCTGGTGTCTGACTGTCTGGTGTCTGACTGTCTGGTCTGGTGTCTGACTGTCTGGTCTGGTGTCTGACTGTCTGGTCTGGTGTCTGACTGTCTGGTCTGGTGTCTGACTGTCTGGTGTCTGACTGTCTGGTCTGGTGTCTGACTGTCTGTCTGGTGTCTGACTGTCTGGTCTGGTGTCTGACTGTCTGGTGTCTGACTGTCTGGTCTGGTGTCTGACTGTCTGGTCTGGTGTCTGACTGTCTGGTCTGACTGTCTGGTCTGGTGTCTGACTGTCTGGTCTGGTGTCTGACTGTCTGGTCTGACTGTCTGGTCTGGTGTCTGACTGTCTGGTCTGGTGTCTGACTGTCTGGTCTGACTCTCTGGTCTGGTGTCTGACTGTCTGGTCTGACTGTCTGGTCTGGTGTCTGACTGTCTGGTCTGGTGTCTGACTGTCTGGTCTGACTGTCTGGTCTGGTGTCTGACTGTCTGGTCTGGTGTCTGACTGTCTGGTCTGACTCTCTGGTCTGGTGTCTGACTGTCTGGTGTCTGACTGTCTGGTCTGGTGTCTGACTGTCTGGTCTGACTGTCTGGTCTGGTGTCTGACTGTCTGGTCTGGTGTCTGACTGTCTGGTGTCTGGTGTCTGACTGTCTGGTGTCTGACTGTCTGGTCTGGTGTCTGACTGTCTGGTCTGACTGTCTGGTCTGGTGTCTGACTGTCTGGTCTGGTGTCTGACTGTCTGGTGTCTGACTGTCTGGTGTCTGACTGTCTGGTCTGGTGTCTGACTGTCTGGTGTCTGACTGTCTGGTCTGGTGTCTGACTGTCTGGTGTCTGGTGTCTGACTGTCTGGTCTGGTGTCTGACTGTCTGGTCTGGTGTCTGACTGTCTGGTGTCTGACTGTCTGGTGTCTGACTGTCTGGTCTGACTGTCTGGTCTTGTGTCTGACTGTCTGGTCTGGTGTCTGACTGTCTGGTCTGGTGTCTGACTGTCTGGTCTGGTGTCTGACTGTCTGGTGTCTGACTGTCTGGTGTCTGACTGTCTGGTGTCTGATGGTCTGTCTGGTGTCTGACTGTCTGGTGTCTGACTGTCTGGTGTCTGACGGTCTGTCTGGTGTCTGACTGTCTGGTGTCTGACTGTCTGGTCTTGTGTCTGACTGTCTGGTGTCTGACGGTCTGTCTGGTGTCTGACGGTCTGTCTGGTGTCTGACTGTCTGGTGTCTGACGGTCTGTCTGGTGTCTGACTGTCTGGTGTCTGACTGTCTGGTCTTGTGTCTGACTGTCTGGTGTCTGACGGTCTGTCTGGTGTCTGACTGTCTGGTCTGGTGTCTGACTGTCTGGTGTCTGACTGTCTGGTGTCTGACTGTCTGGTCTGGTGTCTGACTGTCTGGTGTCTGACTGTCTGGTGTCTGACTGTCTGGTGTCTGACTGTCTGGTCTGGTGTCTGACTGTCTGGTGTCTGACTGTCTGGTCTGGTGTCTGACTGTCTGGTGTCTGACTGTCTGGTGTCTGACTGTCTGGTGTCTGACTGTCTGGTCTGGTGTCTGACTGTCTGGTCTGGTGTCTGACTGTCTGGTGTCTGACTGTCTGGTGTCTGACTGTCTGGTCTGGTCTGGTGTCTGACTGTCTGGTCTGGTGTCTGACTGTCTGGTGTCTGACTGTCTGGTGTCTGACTGTCTGGTCTGGTCTGGTGTCTGACTGTCTGGTCTGGTGTCTGACTGTCTGGTCTGGTCTGGTGTCTGACGGTCTGGTCTTGTGTCTGACTGTCTGGTCTGGTGTCTGACTGTCTGGTGTCTGGCTGTCTGGTGTCTGACGGTCTGTCTGGTGTCTGACTGTCTGGTCTGGTGTCTGACTGTCTGGTCTGGTGTCTGACTGTCTGGTGTCTGACGGTCTGTCTGGTGTCTGACTGTCTGGTGTCTGACTGTCTGGTGTCTGACGGTCTGTCTGGTGTCTGACTGTCTGGTGTCTGACGGTCTGTCTGGTGTCTGACTGTCTGGTGTCTGACTGTCTGGTCTTGTGTCTGACTGTCTGGTGTCTGACGGTCTGTCTGGTGTCTGACTGTCTGGTGTCTGACTGTCTGGTGTCTGACTGTCTGGTGTCTGACTGTCTGGTGTCTGACTGTCTGGTCTGGTCTGGTGTCTGACTGTCTGGTCTGGTGTCTGTCTGGTCTTGTGTCTGACTGTCTGGTGTCTGACTGTCTGGTCTGGTGTCTGACTGTCTGGTGTCTGACTGTCTGGTCTGGTCTGGTGTCTGACTGTCTGGTCTGGTGTCTGACTGTCTGGTGTCTGACTGTCTGGTGTCTGACTGTCTGGTCTGGTCTGGTGTCTGACGGTCTGGTCTGGTGTCTGACTGTCTGGTCTGGTCTGGTGTCTGACGGTCTGGTCTGGTGTCTGACTGTCTGGTCTGGTGTCTGACTGTCTGGTGTCTGACTGTCTGGTCTTGTGTCTGACGGTCTGGTGTCTGACTGTCTGGTCTTGTGTCTGACGGTCTGTCTGGTGTCTGACGGTCTCTCTGGTGTCTGACTGTCTGGTGTCTGACGGTCTGTCTGGTGTCTGACTGTCTGGTCTTGTGTCTGACTGTCTGGTGTCTGACTGTCTGGTCTTGTGTCTGACGGTCTGTCTGGTGTCTGACGGTCTGTCTGGTGTCTGACTGTCTGGTGTGACGGTCTGTCTGGTGTCTGACTGTCTGGTGTCTGACGGTCTGGTCTTGTGTCTGACTGTCTGGTGTCTGACGGTCTGTCTGGTGTCTGACTGTCTGGTGTCTGACGGTCTGTCTGGTGTCTGACTGTCTGGTGTCTGACTGTCTGGTCTGGTGTCTGACTGTCTGGTGTCTGACTGTCTGGTGTCTGACTGTCTGGTGTCTGACTGTCTGGTGTCTGACTGTCTGGTCTGGTGTCTGACTGTCTGGTGTCTGACTGTCTGGTGTCTGACTGTCTGGTGTCTGACGGTCTGTCTGGTGTCTGACGGTCTGTCTGGTGTCTGACGGTCTGTCTGGTGTCTGACTGTCTGGTGTCTGACTGTCTGGTGTCTGACTGTCTGGTCTGGTGTCTGACTGTCTGGTGTCTGACGGTCTGTCTGGTGTCTGACTGTCTGGTCTGGTGTCTGACTGTCTGGTGTCTGACTGTCTGGTGTCTGACTGTCTGGTCTGGTGTCTGACTGTCTGGTGTCTGACTGTCTGGTGTCTGACTGTCTGGTCTGGTGTCTGACTGTCTGGTGTCTGACTGTCTGGTGTCTGACTGTCTGGTCTGGTGTCTGACTGTCTGGTGTCTGACTGTCTGGTGTCTGACTGTCTGGTGTCTGACTGTCTGGTGTCTGACTGTCTGGTGTCTGACTGTCTGGTGTCTGACTGTCTGGTCTGGTGTCTGACTGTCTGGTGTCTGACTGTCTGGTGTCTGACTGTCTGGTGTCTGACTGTCTGGTGTCTGACTGTCTGGTCTGGTGTCTGACTGTCTGGTCTGGTGTCTGACTGTCTGGTGTCTGACTGTCTGGTGTCTGACTGTCTGGTGTCTGACTGTCTGGTGTCTGACTGTCTGGTCTGGTCTGGTGTCTGACTGTCTGGTCTGGTGTCTGACTGTCTGGTCTGGTGTCTGACTGTCTGGTCTGGTGTCTGACTGTCTGGTGTCTGACTGTCTGGTGTCTGACTGTCTGGTCTGGTGTCTGACTGTCTGGTGTCTGACTGTCTGGTCTGGTGTCTGGTGTCTGACTGTCTGGTGTCTGACGGTCTGTCTGGTGTCTGACTGTCTGGTCTGGTGTCTGACTGTCTGGTGTCTGACTGTCTGGTGTCTGACTGTCTGGTCTGGTGTCTGACTGTCTGGTGTCTGACTGTCTGGTGTCTGACGGTCTGGTCTTGTGTCTGACTGTCTGGTGTCTGACGGTCTGTCTGGTGTCTGACTGTCTGGTGTCTGACGGTCTGTCTGGTGTCTGACTGTCTGGTGTCTGACTGTCTGGTCTGGTGTCTGACTGTCTGGTGTCTGACTGTCTGGTGTCTGACTGTCTGGTGTCTGACTGTCTGGTGTCTGACTGTCTGGTGTCTGACTGTCTGGTCTGGTGTCTGACTGTCTGGTGTCTGACTGTCTGGTGTCTGACTGTCTGGTGTCTGACTGTCTGGTGTCTGTCTGGTGTCTGACGGTCTGTCTGGTGTCTGACTGTCTGGTGTCTGACTGTCTGGTGTCTGACTGTCTGGTCTGGTGTCTGACGGTCTGTCTGGTGTCTGACTGTCTTTTCTGGTGTCTGACTGTCTGGTGTCTGACTGTCTGGTGTCTGACTGTCTGGTCTGGTGTCTGACTGTCTGGTGTCTGACTGTCTGGTGTCTGACTGTCTGGTCTGGTGTCTGACTGTCTGGTGTCTGACTGTCTGGTCTGGTGTCTGACTGTCTGGTGTCTGACTGTCTGGTGTCTGACTGTCTGGTGTCTGACTGTCTGGTGTCTGACTGTCTGGTGTCTGACTGTCTGGTCTGGTGTCTGACTGTCTGGTGTCTGACTGTCTGGTGTCTGACTGTCTGGTGTCTGACTGTCTGGTGTCTGACTGTCTGGTCTGGTGTCTGACTGTCTGGTGTCTGACTGTCTGGTGTCTGACTGTCTGGTGTCTGACTGTCTGGTGTCTGACTGTCTGGTGTCTGACTGTCTGGTGTCTGACTGTCTGGTCTGGTCTGGTGTCTGACTGTCTGGTCTGGTGTCTGACTGTCTGGTGTCTGACTGTCTGGTGTCTGACTGTCTGGTCTGGTGTCTGACTGTCTGGTCTGGTGTCTGACTGTCTGGTGTCTGACTGTCTGGTCTGGTGTCTGGTGTCTGACTGTCTGGTGTCTGACTGTCTGGTCTGGTGTTTGACTGTCTGGTGTCTGACTGTCTGGTCTGGTGTCTGGTGTCTGACTGTCTGGTGTCTGACTGTCTGGTGTCTGACTGTCTGGTCTGGTCTGGTGTCTGACTGTCTGGTCTGGTGTCTGACTGTCTGGTCTGGTGTCTGACTGTCTGGTCTGGTGTCTGACTGTCTGGTCTGGTGTCTGACTGTCTGTCTGGTGTCTGACTGTCTGGTCTGGTGTCTGACTGTCTGGTCTGGTCTGGTGTCTGACTGTCTGGTCTGGTGTCTGACTGTCTGGTCTGGTGTCTGACGGTCTGGTCTTGTGTCTGACTGTCTGGTGTCTGACTGTCTGGTCTTGTGTCTGACGGTCTGTCTGGTGTCTGACGGTCTGTCTGGTGTCTGACTGTCTGTCTGGTGTCTGACTGTCTGTCTGGTGTCTGACTGTCTGGTGTCTGACTGTCTGTCTGGTGTCTGACTGTCTGTCTGGTGTCTGACTGTCTGTCTGGTGTCTGACTGGTGTCTGACTGTCTGGTGTCTGACTGTCTGTCTGGTGTCTGACTGTCTGGTGTCTGACTGTCTGGTGTCTGACTGTCTGGTGTCTGACGGTCTGTCTGGTGTCTGACTGTCTGGTGTCTGACGGTCTGTCTGGTGTCTGACTGTCTGGTGTCTGACTGTCTGGTGTCTGACTGTCTGGTGTCTGACTGTCTGGTGTCTGACGGTCTGTCTGGTGTCTGACTGTCTGGTGTCTGACTGTCTGGTGTCTGACTGTCTGGTGTCTGACTGTCTGGTGTCTGACTGTCTGGTCTGGTGTCTGACTGTCTGGTGTCTGACTGTCTGGTGTCTGACTGTCTGGTGTCTGACTGTCTGGTCTGGTGTCTGACTGTCTGGTGTCTGACTGTCTGGTGTCTGACTGTCTGGTGTCTGACTGTCTGGTGTCTGACTGTCTGGTGTCTGACTGTCTGGTCTGGTCTGGTGTCTGACTGTCTGGTCTGGTGTCTGACTGTCTGGTGTCTGACTGTCTGGTGTCTGACTGTCTGGTCTGGTGTCTGACTGTCTGGTCTGGTGTCTGACTGTCTGGTGTCTGACTGTCTGGTCTGGTGTCTGGTGTCTGACTGTCTGGTGTCTGACTGTCTGGTCTGGTGTTTGACTGTCTGGTGTCTGACTGTCTGGTCTGGTCTGGTGTCTGGTGTCTGACTGTCTGGTGTCTGACTGTCTGGTGTCTGACTGTCTGGTCTGGTCTGGTGTCTGACTGTCTGGTCTGGTGTCTGACTGTCTGGTCTGGTGTCTGACTGTCTGGTCTGGTGTCTGACTGTCTGGTCTGGTGTCTGACTGTCTGTCTGGTGTCTGACTGTCTGGTCTGGTGTCTGACTGTCTGGTCTGGTCTGGTGTCTGACTGTCTGGTCTGGTGTCTGACTGTCTGGTCTGGTGTCTGACGGTCTGGTCTTGTGTCTGACTGTCTGGTGTCTGACTGTCTGGTCTTGTGTCTGACGGTCTGTCTGGTGTCTGACGGTCTGTCTGGTGTCTGACGGTCTGTCTGGTGTCTGACGGTCTGTCTGGTGTCTGACTGTCTGGTGTCTGACGGTCTGTCTGGTGTCTGACGGTCTGTCTGGTGTCTGACGGTCTGTCTGGTGTCTGACTGTCTGGTGTCTGACTGTCTGGTGTCTAACGGTCTGTCTGGTGTCTGACTGTCTGGTGTCTGACGGTCTGGTCTGGTGTCTGACTGTCTGGTGTCTGACGGTCTGTCTGGTGTCTGACTGTCTGGTGTCTGACGGTCTGTCTGGTGTCTGACTGTCTGGTGTCTGACTGTCTGGTGTCTGACTGTCTGGTGTCTGACTGTCTGGTGTCTGACGGTCTGTCTGGTGTCTGACTGTCTGGTGTCTGACTGTCTGGTGTCTGACTGTCTGGTGTCTGACTGTCTGGTGTCTGGTGTCTGACTGTCTGGTCTGGTGTCTGACTGTCTGGTGTCTGACTGTCTGGTCTGGTGTCTGACTGTCTGGTGTCTGACGGTCTGTCTGGTGTCTGACGGTCTGTCTGGTGTCTGACGGTCTGTCTGGTGTCTGACGGTCTGTCTGGTGTCTGACGGTCTGTCTGGTGTCTGACTGTCTGGTGTCTGACTGTCTGGTGTCTAACGGTCTGTCTGGTGTCTGACTGTCTGGTGTCTGACGGTCTGGTCTGGTGTCTGACTGTCTGGTGTCTGACGGTCTGTCTGGTGTCTGACTGTCTGGTGTCTGACGGTCTGTCTGGTGTCTGACTGTCTGGTCTGGTGTCTGACTGTCTGGTCTGGTGTCTGACTGTCTGGTGTCTGACTGTCTGGTCTGGTGTCTGACTGTCTGGTGTCTGACTGTCTGGTCTGGTGTCTGACTGTCTGGTGTCTGACTGTCTGGTCTGGTGTCTGACTGTCTGGTCTGACTGTCTGGTCTGGTGTCTGACTGTCTGGTCTGGTGTCTGACTGTCTGGTCTGGTGTCTGACGGTCTGGTGTCTGACTGTCTGGTGTCTGACTGTCTGGTCTGACTGTCTGGTCTGGTGTCTGACGGTCTGTCTGGTGTCTGACTGTCTGGTCTGGTGTCTGGTCTGGTGTCTGACTGTCTGGTCTGGTGTCTGACTGTCTGGTCTGGTGTCTGACTGTCTGGTGTCTGACTGTCTGGTCTGGTGTCTGACTGTCTGGTCTGGTGTCTGACTGTCTGGTCTGGTGTCTGACTGTCTGGTCTGGTGTCTGACTGTCTGGTGTCTGACTGTCTGGTCTGGTGTCTGACTGTCTGTCTGGTGTCTGACTGTCTGGTCTGGTGTCTGACTGTCTGGTGTCTGACTGTCTGGTCTGGTGTCTGACTGTCTGGTCTGGTGTCTGACTGTCTGGTCTGGTGTCTGACTGTCTGGTCTGACTGTCTGGTCTGGTGTCTGACTGTCTGGTCTGGTGTCTGACTGTCTGGTCTGACTGTCTGGTCTGGTGTCTGACTGTCTGGTCTGGTGTCTGACTGTCTGGTCTGACTCTCTGGTCTGGTGTCTGACTGTCTGGTCTGACTGTCTGGTCTGGTGTCTGACTGTCTGGTCTGGTGTCTGACTGTCTGGTCTGACTGTCTGGTCTGGTGTCTGACTGTCTGGTCTGGTGTCTGACTGTCTGGTCTGACTCTCTGGTCTGGTGTCTGACTGTCTGGTGTCTGACTGTCTGGTCTGGTGTCTGACTGTCTGGTCTGACTGTCTGGTCTGGTGTCTGACTGTCTGGTCTGGTGTCTGACTGTCTGGTGTCTGGTGTCTGACTGTCTGGTGTCTGACTGTCTGGTCTGGTGTCTGACTGTCTGGTCTGACTGTCTGGTCTGGTGTCTGACTGTCTGGTCTGGTGTCTGACTGTCTGGTGTCTGGTGTCTGACTGTCTGGTGTCTGACTGTCTGGTCTGGTGTCTGACTGTCTGGTGTCTGACTGTCTGGTCTGGTGTCTGACTGTCTGGTGTCTGGTGTCTGACTGTCTGGTCTGGTGTCTGACTGTCTGGTCTGGTGTCTGACTGTCTGGTGTCTGACTGTCTGGTGTCTGACTGTCTGGTCTGACTGTCTGGTCTTGTGTCTGACTGTCTGGTCTGGTGTCTGACTGTCTGGTCTGGTGTCTGACTGTCTGGTCTGGTGTCTGACTGTCTGGTGTCTGACTGTCTGGTGTCTGACTGTCTGGTGTCTGACGGTCTGTCTGGTGTCTGACTGTCTGGTGTCTGACTGTCTGGTGTCTGACGGTCTGTCTGGTGTCTGACTGTCTGGTGTCTGACTGTCTGGTCTTGTGTCTGACTGTCTGGTGTCTGACGGTCTGTCTGGTGTCTGACGGTCTGTCTGGTGTCTGACTGTCTGGTGTCTGACGGTCTGTCTGGTGTCTGACTGTCTGGTGTCTGACTGTCTGGTCTTGTGTCTGACTGTCTGGTGTCTGACGGTCTGTCTGGTGTCTGACTGTCTGGTCTGGTGTCTGACTGTCTGGTGTCTGACTGTCTGGTGTCTGACTGTCTGGTCTGGTGTCTGACTGTCTGGTGTCTGACTGTCTGGTGTCTGACTGTCTGGTGTCTGACTGTCTGGTCTGGTGTCTGACTGTCTGGTGTCTGACTGTCTGGTCTGGTGTCTGACTGTCTGGTGTCTGACTGTCTGGTGTCTGACTGTCTGGTGTCTGACTGTCTGGTCTGGTGTCTGACTGTCTGGTCTGGTGTCTGACTGTCTGGTGTCTGACTGTCTGGTGTCTGACTGTCTGGTCTGGTCTGGTGTCTGACTGTCTGGTCTGGTGTCTGACTGTCTGGTGTCTGACTGTCTGGTGTCTGACTGTCTGGTCTGGTCTGGTGTCTGACTGTCTGGTCTGGTGTCTGACTGTCTGGTCTGGTCTGGTGTCTGACGGTCTGGTCTTGTGTCTGACTGTCTGGTCTGGTGTCTGACTGTCTGGTGTCTGGCTGTCTGGTGTCTGACGGTCTGTCTGGTGTCTGACTGTCTGGTCTGGTGTCTGACTGTCTGGTCTGGTGTCTGACTGTCTGGTGTCTGACGGTCTGTCTGGTGTCTGACTGTCTGGTGTCTGACTGTCTGGTGTCTGACGGTCTGTCTGGTGTCTGACTGTCTGGTGTCTGACGGTCTGTCTGGTGTCTGACTGTCTGGTGTCTGACTGTCTGGTCTTGTGTCTGACTGTCTGGTGTCTGACGGTCTGTCTGGTGTCTGACTGTCTGGTGTCTGACTGTCTGGTGTCTGACTGTCTGGTGTCTGACTGTCTGGTGTCTGACTGTCTGGTCTGGTCTGGTGTCTGACTGTCTGGTCTGGTGTCTGTCTGGTCTTGTGTCTGACTGTCTGGTGTCTGACTGTCTGGTCTGGTGTCTGACTGTCTGGTGTCTGACTGTCTGGTCTGGTCTGGTGTCTGACTGTCTGGTCTGGTGTCTGACTGTCTGGTGTCTGACTGTCTGGTGTCTGACTGTCTGGTCTGGTCTGGTGTCTGACGGTCTGGTCTGGTGTCTGACTGTCTGGTCTGGTCTGGTGTCTGACGGTCTGGTCTGGTGTCTGACTGTCTGGTCTGGTGTCTGACTGTCTGGTGTCTGACTGTCTGGTCTTGTGTCTGACGGTCTGGTGTCTGACTGTCTGGTCTTGTGTCTGACGGTCTGTCTGGTGTCTGACGGTCTCTCTGGTGTCTGACTGTCTGGTGTCTGACGGTCTGTCTGGTGTCTGACTGTCTGGTCTTGTGTCTGACTGTCTGGTGTCTGACTGTCTGGTCTTGTGTCTGACGGTCTGTCTGGTGTCTGACGGTCTGTCTGGTGTCTGACTGTCTGGTGTGACGGTCTGTCTGGTGTCTGACTGTCTGGTGTCTGACGGTCTGGTCTTGTGTCTGACTGTCTGGTGTCTGACGGTCTGTCTGGTGTCTGACTGTCTGGTGTCTGACGGTCTGTCTGGTGTCTGACGGTCTGTCTGGTGTCTGACTGTCTGGTCTGGTGTCTGACTGTCTGGTGTCTGACTGTCTGGTGTCTGACTGTCTGGTGTCTGACTGTCTGGTGTCTGACTGTCTGGTGTCTGACTGTCTGGTGTCTGACGGTCTGTCTGGTGTCTGACGGTCTGTCTGGTGTCTGACGGTCTGTCTGGTGTCTGACTGTCTGGTGTCTGACTGTCTGGTCTGGTGTCTGACTGTCTGGTGTCTGACGGTCTGTCTGGTGTCTGACTGTCTGGTCTGGTGTCTGACTGTCTGGTGTCTGACTGTCTGGTGTCTGACTGTCTGGTCTGGTGTCTGACTGTCTGGTGTCTGACTGTCTGGTGTCTGACTGTCTGGTCTGGTGTCTGACTGTCTGGTGTCTGACTGTCTGGTGTCTGACTGTCTGGTGTCTGACTGTCTGGTGTCTGACTGTCTGGTGTCTGACTGTCTGGTGTCTGACTGTCTGGTCTGGTGTCTGACTGTCTGGTGTCTGACTGTCTGGTGTCTGACTGTCTGGTGTCTGACTGTCTGGTGTCTGACTGTCTGGTCTGGTGTCTGACTGTCTGGTGTCTGACTGTCTGGTGTCTGACTGTCTGGTTCTGGTGTCTGACTGTCTGGTCTGGTGTCTGACTGTCTGGTCTGGTCGTCTGACTGTCTGGTCTGGTGTCTGACTGTCTGGTTGTCTGACTGTCTGGTCTGGTGTCTGACTGTCTGGTGTCTGACTGTCTGGTCTGGTGTCTGGTGTCTGACTGTCTGGTGTCTGACGGTCTGTCTGGTGTCTGACTGTCTGGTCTGGTGTCTGACTGTCTGGTGTCTGACTGTCTGGTGTCTGACTGTCTGGTCTGGTGTCTGACTGTCTGGTGTCTGACTGTCTGGTGTCTGACGGTCTGGTCTTGTGTCTGACTGTCTGGTGTCTGACGGTCTGTCTGGTGTCTGACTGTCTGGTGTCTGACGGTCTGTCTGGTGTCTGACTGTCTGGTGTCTGACTGTCTGGTCTGGTGTCTGACTGTCTGGTGTCTGACTGTCTGGTGTCTGACTGTCTGGTGTCTGACTGTCTGGTGTCTGACTGTCTGGTGTCTGACTGTCTGGTCTGGTGTCTGACTGTCTGGTGTCTGACTGTCTGGTGTCTGACTGTCTGGTGTCTGACTGTCTGGTGTCTGTCTGGTGTCTGACGGTCTGTCTGGTGTCTGACTGTCTGGTGTCTGACTGTCTGGTGTCTGACTGTCTGGTCTGGTGTCTGACTGTCTGGTGTCTGACGGTCTGTCTGGTGTCTGACTGTCTTTTCTGGTGTCTGACTGTCTGGTGTCTGACTGTCTGGTGTCTGACTGTCTGGTCTGGTGTCTGACTGTCTGGTGTCTGACTGTCTGGTGTCTGACTGTCTGGTCTGGTGTCTGACTGTCTGGTGTCTGACTGTCTGGTGTCTGACTGTCTGGTCTGGTGTCTGACTGTCTGGTGTCTGACTGTCTGGTGTCTGACTGTCTGGTGTCTGACTGTCTGGTCTGGTGTCTGACTGTCTGGTGTCTGACTGTCTGGTGTCTGACTGTCTGGTGTCTGACTGTCTGGTCTGGTGTCTGACTGTCTGGTGTCTGACTGTCTGGTGTCTGACTGTCTGGTGTCTGACTGTCTGGTGTCTGACTGTCTGGTGTCTGACTGTCTGGTGTCTGACTGTCTGGTGTCTGACTGTCTGGTGTCTGACTGTCTGGTGTCTGACTGTCTGGTCTGGTCTGGTGTCTGACTGTCTGGTCTGGTGTCTGACTGTCTGGTGTCTGACTGTCTGGTGTCTGACTGTCTGGTCTGGTGTCTGACTGTCTGGTCTGGTGTCTGACTGTCTGGTGTCTGACTGTCTGGTCTGGTGTCTGGTGTCTGACTGTCTGGTGTCTGACTGTCTGGTCTGGTGTTTGACTGTCTGGTGTCTGACTGTCTGGTCTGGTCTGGTGTCTGACTGTCTGGTGTCTGACTGTCTGGTGTCTGACTGTCTGGTCTGGTCTGGTGTCTGACTGTCTGGTCTGGTGTCTGACTGTCTGGTCTGGTGTCTGACTGTCTGGTCTGGTGTCTGACTGTCTGGTCTGGTGTCTGACTGTCTGTCTGGTGTCTGACTGTCTGGTCTGGTGTCTGACTGTCTGGTCTGGTCTGGTGTCTGACTGTCTGGTCTGGTGTCTGACTGTCTGGTCTGGTGTCTGACGGTCTGGTCTTGTGTCTGACTGTCTGGTGTCTGACTGTCTGGTCTTGTGTCTGACGGTCTGTCTGGTGTCTGACGGTCTGTCTGGTGTCTGACGGTCTGTCTGGTGTCTGACGGTCTGTCTGGTGTCTGACTGTCTGGTGTCTGACGGTCTGTCTGGTGTCTGACGGTCTGTCTGGTGTCTGACTGTCTGGTGTCTGACTGTCTGGTGTCTAACGGTCTGTCTGGTGTCTGACTGTCTGGTGTCTGACGGTCTGGTCTGGTGTCTGACTGTCTGGTGTCTGACGGTCTGTCTGGTGTCTGACTGTCTGGTGTCTGACGGTCTGTCTGGTGTCTGACTGTCTGGTGTCTGACTGTCTGGTGTCTGACTGTCTGGTGTCTGACTGTCTGGTGTCTGACGGTCTGTCTGGTGTCTGACTGTCTGGTGTCTGACTGTCTGGTGTCTGACTGTCTGGTGTCTGACTGTCTGGTGTCTGGTGTCTGACTGTCTGGTCTGGTGTCTGACTGTCTGGTGTCTGACTGTCTGGTCTGGTGTCTGACTGTCTGGTGTCTGACGGTCTGTCTGGTGTCTGACGGTCTGTCTGGTGTCTGACGGTCTGTCTGGTGTCTGACGGTCTGTCTGGTGTCTGACGGTCTGTCTGGTGTCTGACTGTCTGGTGTCTGACTGTCTGGTGTCTAACGGTCTGTCTGGTGTCTGACTGTCTGGTGTCTGACGGTCTGGTCTGGTGTCTGACTGTCTGGTGTCTGACGGTCTGTCTGGTGTCTGACTGTCTGGTGTCTGACGGTCTGTCTGGTGTCTGACTGTCTGGTGTCTGACTGTCTGGTGTCTGACTGTCTGGTGTCTGACGGTCTGTCTGGTGTCTGACTGTCTGGTGTCTGACTGTCTGGTGTCTGACTGTCTGGTGTCTGACTGTCTGGTGTCTGGTGTCTGACTGTCTGGTCTGGTGTCTGACTGTCTGGTCTGGTGTCTGACTGGTTTAAATTTGTAGTGGCTGTTTAAAAATACAAAGGGCCCAATTCTGTCTTAGGAATTTATTCGGAAAGTATTCAGACCCCTTGACTTTTTCCACATTTTGTGACGTTACAGCCTTATTCTAAAATTGAATAAATAGATTTTTCCCTCATCAATCTACACACAAAACCCAATAATGACAGAGCAAAAACAGGTTTTTAGACATTTTTGCTAATTTATTAAAAATATAAAAATGAAATATTACGTTTACATAAGTATTCAGACCCTTTACTCAGTACTTTGTTGAAGCACCTTTGGCAGCGATTACAGCCTTGAGTCTTCTTGGGTATGACGCTACAAGCTTGGCACACCTGTATTTGGGGAGTTTCTCCCATTCTTCTCTGCAGATCCTCTCAAGCTCTGTCAGGTTGGATGGGGCGCGCCGCTGCACAGCTATTTTCAGGTCTCTCCAGAGATGTTAGATCGGGTTCAAGTCCGGGCTCTGGCTAGGCCACTCAAGGACATTCAGACTTGTCCCGAAGCCACTCCTGCGTTGTCTTGGCTGTGTGCTTAGGGTCGTTGTCTTGTTGGAAGGTGAACCTTCGCCCCAGTCTGAGGTCCTGAGCGCTCTGGAGCAGGTTTTCATCAAGGATCTCTCTGTACTTTGCTCCGTCGTTCATCTTTCCCTCGATCCTGACTAGTCTCCCAGTCCCTGCCGCTGGAAAACATCCCCACCACCATGCTTCACCGTAGGGATGGTGCCAGGTTTCCTACAGACGTGACGCTTGGCATTGAGGCCAAAGAGTTCAATCTTGGTTTCGTCAGACCAGAGACTCTTGTATCTCATGGTCTGAGAGTCTTTAGGTGCCTTTTGGCAAACTCCAAGCGGGCTGTCATGCCTTTTACTGAGGAGTGGCTTCTGTCTGGCCACTCTACCATAAAGGCCTGATTGGTGGAGTGCTGCAGAGATGGTTGTCCTTCTGGAAGGTTCCCCCATCTCCACAGAGGATCTCTGGAGCTCTGTCAGAGTGACCATCGGGTTCTTGGTCACCTCCCTGACCAAGGCCCTTCTCCCCCGGTTGCTCAGTTTGGCCGGGCGGCCAGCTCTAGGAAGAGTCTTGGTGGTTCCAAACTTCTTCCATTTAAGAATGATGGAGGCCACTGTGTTCTTGGGGACCTTCAATGCTGCAGAAATATTTTGGTACCCTTCCGCAGATCTGTGCCTCGACACAATCCTGTCTCGGAGCTCTACGGACAATTCCTTCGACCTCATGGCTTGGTTTTTGCTCTGACATGCACTGTCAACTGTGGGACCTTATATAGACAGGTGTGTGCCTTTCCAAATCATGTCCAATCAATTGAATTTACCACAGGTGGACTCCAATCAAGTTGTAGAAACATCTCAAGGATGATCAATGGAAACAGGATGCACCTGAGCTCAATTTCAAGCCTCATAGCAAAGGGTCTGAATACTTATGTAAATAAGGTATTTCTGTTTTTTATTTTTAATACATTTGCTAAAATTTCTAAAAAGCTGTTTTCGCTTTGTCCTTATGGGGTATTGTGTGTAGATTGCTGATTTAAAAAAACATATTTAATCCATTTTAGAATAAGGCTGTAATGTAACAAAATGTGGGAAAAAGTCAAGGGGTCTGAATACTTTCCGAAGTCACTGTATGCGTTTCCTACTCACTCAGTATTCAGACGTGCCTTATTTAGTCACGTAACTCTGCAGGTGTGGCTACCTCGTGTGCTCTGAATACATTTATGAATAAAAAAACAGCCTTTATGCCTGAAATAATGGAAACGGTGGTTTGATTCATTCTGAAAACTGCCACATTCAGTTCTTCAACCCATGGCAATGTTGGAAGATTAGTGCATTATAATGGAGGGGAATGGTGTTTATAGAATTATAATGGGGGAATAGTGTTTATAGAATTATAATGGGGGGAATAGTGTTTATAGACTTATAATGGGGGGAATAGTGTTTATAGACTTATAATGGGGGAATAGTGTTTACAGAATTATAATGGGGGGATAGTGTTTATAGAATTATAATGGGGGAATAGTGTTTATAGAATTATAATGGGGGAATAGTGTTTATAGAATTATAATGGGGAATAGTGTTTATAGAATTATAATGGGGGGAATAGTGTTTATAGACTTATAATGGGGGAATAGTGTTTACAGAATTATAATGGGGGGAATAGTGTTTATAGAATTATAATGGGGGGATAGTGTTTATAGAATTATAATGGGGGGAATAGTGTTTACAGAATTATAATGGAGGGGAATAGTGTTTATAGAATTATAATGGGGGAATAGTGTTTATAGAATTATAATGGGGGGATAGTGTTTATAGAATTATAATGGGGGATAGTGTTTATAGAATTATAATGGGGGAATAGTGTTTATAATGGGGGAATAGTGTTTATAGAATTATAATGGGGGAATAGTGTTTTTAGAATTATAATGGGGGAATAGTGTTTATAGAATTATAATGGGGAATAGTGTTTATAATGGAGGGAATAGTGTTTATAGAATTATAATGGGGGAATAGTGTTTATAGAATTATAATGGGGGAATAGTGTTTATAGAATTATAATGGGGGAATAGTGTTTATAGAATTATAATGGGGGAATAGTGTTTATAGAATTATAATGGGGGGAATAGTGTTTATAGAATTATAATGGGGGAATAGTGCTTATAGAATTATAATGGGGGAATAGTGTTTATAGAATTATAATGGGGGATAGTGTTTATAATGGAGGGGAATAGTGTTTATAGAATTATAATGGGGGAATAGTGTTTTTAGAATTATAATGGGGGGATAGTGTTTATAGAATTATAATGGGGGAATAGTGTTTATAGAATTATAATGGGGAATAGTGTTTATAGAATTATAATGGGGAATAGTGTTTATAGAATTATAATGGGGGAATAGTGTTTATAGAATTATAATGGGGGATAGTGTTTATAGAATTATAATGGGGGAATAGTGTTTATAGAATTATAATGGGGGAATAGTGTTTTTAGAATTATAATGGGGGGAATAGTGTTTATAGAATTATAATGGGGGGAATAGTGTTTATAGAATTATAATGGGGGAATAGTGTTTATAGAATTATAATGGGGGAATAGTGTTTATAATGGGGGAATAGTGTTTATATAATTATAATGGGGATAGTGTTTATAGAATTATAATGGGGGAATAGTGTTTATAATGGGGGGATAGTGTTTATAGAATTATAATGGGGGGATAGTGTTTATAGAATTATAATGGGGGAATAGTGTTTATAGAATTATAATGGGGGAATAGTGTTTATAGAATTATAATGGGGGAATAGTGTTTATAGAATTATAATGGGGGATAGTGTTTATAGAATTATAATGGGGAATAGTGTTTATAGAATTATAATGGGGGAATAGTGTTTATAGAATTATAATGGGGGAATAGTGTTTATAATGGGGGAATAGTGTTTATAGAATTATAATGGGGGATAGTGTTTATAGAATTATAATGGGGGGAATAGTGTTTATAGAATTATAATGGGGGAATAGTGTTTATAGAATTATAATGGGGGAATAGTGTTTATAGAATTATAATGGGGGAATAGTGTTTATAGAATTATAATGGGGGGAATAGTGTTTATAGAATTATAATGGGGGAATAGTGTTTATAGAATTATAATGGGAATAGTGTTTATAGAATTATAATGGGGGATAGTGTTTATAGAATTATAATGGGGGGATAGTGTTTAAAGAATTATAATGGGGGAATAGTGTTTATAGAATTATAATGGGGGAATAGTGTTTATAGAATTATAATGGGGGAATAGTGTTTATAGAATTATAATGGGGGGAATAGTGTTTATAGAATTATAATGGGGAATAGTGTTTATAGAATTATAATGGGGGGATAGTGTTTAATGGGGGATAGTGTTTATAGAATTATAATGGGGGAATAGTGTTTATAGAATTATAATGGGGGAATAGTGTTTATAATGGAGGGGAATAGTGTTTATAGAATTATAATGGGGGAATAGTGTTTTTAGAATTATAATGGGGGAATAGTGTTTATAGAATTATAATGGGGGAATAGTGTTTATAGAATTATAATGGGGGAATAGTGTTTATAGAATTATAATGGGGAATAGTGTTTATAGAATTATAATGGGGGAATAGTGTTTTTAGAATTATAATGGGGGAATAGTGTTTATAGAATTATAATGGGGGGAATAGTGTTTATAATGGGGGGAATAGTGTTTATAGAATTATAATGGGGGAATAGTGTTTATATAATTATAATGGGGGGATAGTGTTTATAGAATTATAATGGGGGGATAGTGTTTATAGAATTATAATGGGGGGATAGTGTTTATAATGGAGGGGAATAGTGTTTATAGAATTATAATGGGGGAATAGTGTTTTTAGAATTATAATGGGGGGATAGTGTTTATAGAATTATAATGGGGGATAGTGTTTATAGAATTATAATGGGGGAATAGTGTTTATAGAATTATAATGGGGGAATAGTGTTTATAGAATTATAATGGGGGAATAGTGTTTATAGAATTATAATGGGGGAATAGTGTTTATAGAATTATAATGGGGGAATAGTGTTTATAGAATTATAATGGGGGATAGTGTTTATAATGGAGGAATAGTGTTTATAGAATTATAATGGGGGAATAGTGTTTTATAGAATTATAATGGGGGGATAGTGTTTATAGAATTATAATGGGGGAATAGTGTTTATAGAATTATAATGGGGATAGTGTTTATAGAATTATAATGGGGGGATAGTGTTTATAGAATTATAATGGGGGAATAGTGTTTATAGAATTATAATGGGGGAATAGTGTTTATAGAATTATAATGGGGGAATAGTGTTTATAGAATTATAATGGGGAATAGTGTTTATAGAATTATAATGGGGGGATAGTGTTTAATGGGGGGATAGTGTTTATAGAATTATAATGGGGGAATAGTGTTTATAGAATTATAATGGGGGAATAGTGTTTATAATGGAGGGGAATAGTGTTTATAGAATTATAATGGGGGAATAGTGTTTTTAGAATTATAATGGGGGAATAGTGTTTATAGAATTATAATGGGGGGAATAGTGTTTATAGAATTATAATGGGGGAATAGTGTTTATAGAATTATAATGGGGGAATAGTGTTTATAGAATTATAATGGGGGAATAGTGTTTTTAGAATTATAATGGGAATAGTGTTTATAGAATTATAATGGGGGAATAGTGTTTATAATGGGGGAATAGTGTTTATAGAATTATAATGGGGAATAGTGTTTATATAATTATAATGGGGGGATAGTGTTTATAGAATTATAATGGGGGATAGTGTTTATAGAATTATAATGGGGGGATAGTGTTTATAATGGAGGGAATAGTGTTTATAGAATTATAATGGGGGAATAGTGTTTTTAGAATTATAATGGGGGGATAGTGTTTATAGAATTATAATGGGGGATAGTGTTTATAGAATTATAATGGGGGGAATAGTGTTTATAGAATTATAATGGGGGAATAGTGTTTATAGAATTATAATGGGGGAATAGTGTTTATAGAATTATAATGGGGGAATAGTGTTTATAGAATTATAATGGGGAATAGTGTTTATAGAATTATAATGGGGGATAGTGTTTATAATGGAGGGGAATAGTGTTTATAGAATTATAATGGGGGAATAGTGTTTTTAGAATTATAATGGGGGGATAGTGTTTATAGAATTATAATGGGGGAATAGTGTTTATAGAATTATAATGGGGGAATAGTGTTTTTAGAATTATAATGGGGGATAGTGTTTATAGAATTATAATGGGGGATAGTGTTTATAGAATTATAATGGGGGAATAGTGTTTATAGAATTATAATGGGGAATAGTGTTTATAGAATTATAATGGGGGGAATAGTGTTTATAGAATTATAATGGGGGAATAGTGTTTATAGAATTATAATGGGGGGATAGTGTTTATAGAATTATAATGGGGGAATAGTGTTTATAGAATTATAATGGGGAATAGTGTTTATAGAATTATAATGGGGGGATAGTGTTTATAGAATTATAATGGGGGAATAGTGTTTATAGAATTATAATGGGGGATAGTGTTTATAGAATTATAATGGGGGAATAGTGTTTATAATGGGGAAATAGTGTTTTTAGAATTATAATGGGGGAATAGTGTTTATAGAATTATAAATGGGGATAGTGTTTATAGAATTATAATGGGGGAATAGTGTTTATAGAATTATAATGGGGGAATAGTGTTTATAGAATTATAATGGTGGGAATAGTGTTTATAATGGGGGGAATAGTGTTTATAGAATTATAATGGGGGGAATAGTGTTTATAGCATTATAATGGGGATAGTGTTTATAGAATTATAATGGGGGGATAGTGTTTATAGAATTATAATGGGGGATAGTGTTTATAGAATTATAATGGGGGGAATAGTGTTTATAGAATTATAATGGGGATAGTGTTTACAGAATTATAATGGGGGGATAGATTATATTCTATAAACACTATTCCCCATTTATATTTCTATAAACATATTCCCATTATTATACTATAAACATATTCCCATTATAACCCATAAACACTATTCTCTCATTATACTATCTATAACATTATAATTCTAAAATATATTCTCACTATTATACTCTATAAACACTATTTCCCTCCATTATAAATACTATCCCCCATTATACTTATAAACACTATTCTCCATTATAATTCTAATAAACACTATTCCCATTATACTCTATAAACAATTCATTATAATTCTATAAACATATCCCTTCATTATATTCTATAAAACTATCCCATTATAATTCTAAAAACACATCTCCCATTATACTTATAAACACTATTCCCTCCATTATAAATACTATTCCCCATTATACTTATAAAATATTCCCCATTATATTCTATAAACACTATTCTCTATAAACATTATCCCATTATAATATATAAACATATTCTCTCATTATATTCTTATAAACACTATTCCCCCCATTATATTTATAAACACTATTCCCCATCATACTTTATAAACACTATTCTCCATTATAAAACACCGTGTTTATAGAATTATAATGGGGGAATAGTGTTTATAGAATTATAATGGGGGAATAGTGTTTATAGAATTATAATGGGGAATAGTGTTTATAGATGGGGGAATAGTGTTTATAGAACTATAATGGGGGATAGTGTTTATAGAATTATAATGGGGAATAGTGTTTATAGAACTATAATGGGGATAGTGTTTATATAATTATAATGGGGGAATAGTGTTTATAGAATTATAATGGGGGATAGTGTTTATAGAATTATAATGGGGGAATAGTGTTTATAGAATTATAATGGGGGGAATAGTGTTTATAGAATTATAATGGGGGGAATAGTGTTTATAGAATTATAATGGGGGAATAGTGTTTATAGAATTATAATGGGGATAGTGTTTATAGAATTATAATGGGGGGAATAGTGTTTATAGAATTATAATGGGGGAATAGTGTTTATAATGGGGAATAGTGTTTATAGAACTATAATGGGGGGATAGTGTTTATATAATTATAATGGGGGAATAGTGTTTATAGAATTATAATGGGGGATAGTGTTTATAGAATTATAATGGGGGAATAGTGTTTATAGAATTATAATGGGGGAATAGTGTTTATAGAATTATAATGGGGGAATAGTGTTTATAGAATTATAATGGGGGAATAGTGTTTTTAGAATTATAATGGGGGAATAGTGTTTATAGAATTATAATGGGGGATAGTGTTTATAGAATTATAATGGGGGAATAGTGTTTATAGAATTATAATGGGGGGAATAGTGTTTATAATGGGGGAATAGTGTTTATATAATTATAATGGGGATAGTGTTTATAGAATTATAATGGGGGAATAGTGTTTATAATGGGGGGATAGTGTTTATAGAATTATAATGGGGGGATAGTGTTTATAGAATTATAATGGGGGAATAGTGTTTATAGAATTATAATGGGGGAATAGTGTTTATAGAATTATAATGGGGGGAATAGTGTTTATAGAATTATAATGGGGGATAGTGTTTATAGAATTATAATGGGGAATAGTGTTTATAGAATTATAATGGGGGAATAGTGTTTATAGAATTATAATGGGGGAATAGTGTTTATAATGGGGAATAGTGTTTATAGAATTATAATGGGGATAGTGTTTATAGAATTATAATGGGGAATAGTGTTTATAGAATTATAATGGGGGAATAGTGTTTATAGAATTATAATGGGGAATAGTGTTTATAGAATTATAATGGGGAATAGTGTTTATAGAATTATAATGGGGGAATAGTGTTTATAGAATTATAATGGGGGAATAGTGTTTATAGAATTATAATGGGAATAGTGTTTATAGAATTATAATGGGGATAGTGTTTATAGAATTATAATGGGGGATAGTGTTTAAAGAATTATAATGGGGAATAGTGTTTATAGAATTATAATGGGGGAATAGTGTTTATAGAATTATAAATGGGGAATAGTGTTTATAGAATTATAATGGGGAATAGTGTTTATAGAATTATAATGGGGAATAGTGTTTATAGAATTATAATGGGGGATAGTGTTTAATGGGGATAGTGTTTATAGAATTATAATGGGGGAATAGTGTTTATAGAATTATAATGGGGGAATAGTGTTTATAATGGAGGGGAATAGTGTTATGGGGGAATAGTGTTTATAGAATTATAATGGGGAATAGTGTTTATAGAATTATAATGGGGGAATAGTGTTTATAGAATTATAATGGGGGGAATAGTGTTTATAGAATTATAATGGGGGAATAGTGTTTATAGAATTATAATGGGGAATAGTGTTTTTAGAATTATAATGGGGAATAGTGTTTATAGAATTATAATGGGGGAATAGTGTTTATAATGGGGGAATAGTGTTTATAGAATTATAATGGGGGAATAGTGTTTATAGAATTATAATGGGGATAGTGTTTATAGAATTATAATGGGGGATAGTGTTTATAGAATTATAATGGGGGGATAGTGTTTATAATGGAGGGAATAGTGTTTATAGAATTATAATGGGGGAATAGTGTTTTTAGAATTATAATGGGGGATAGTGTTTATAGAATTATAATGGGGATAGTGTTTATAGAATTATAATGGGGGAATAGTGTTTATAGAATTATAATGGGGGAATAGTGTTTATAGAATTATAATGGGGGAATAGTGTTTATAGAATTATAATGGGGACTAGTGTTTATAGAATTATAATGGGGAATAGTGTTTATAGAATTATAATGGGGGATAGTGTTTATAGAATTATAATGGGGAATAGTGTTTATAGAATTATAATGGGGGAATAGTGTTTATAGAATTATAATGGGGGAATAGTGTTTATAGAATTATAATGGGGAATAGTGTTTATAGAATTATAATGGGGAATAGTGTTTATAGAATTATAATGGGGGATAGTGTTTATAGAATTATAATGGGGGATAGTGTTTATAGAATTATAATGGGGGAATAGTGTTTATAGAATTATAATGGGGGAATAGTGTTTATAGAATTATAATGGGGGAATAGTGTTTATAGAATTATAATGGGGGAATAGTGTTTATAGAATTATAATGGGGAATAGTGTTTATAGAATTATAATGGGGAATAGTGTTTATAGAATTATAATGGGGGAATAGTGTTTATAGAATTATAATGGGGGGAATAGTGTTTATAGAATTATAATGGGGAATAGTGTTTATAGAATTATAATGGGGAAAGTGTTTATAATGAATAGTGTTTATAGAATTATAATGGGGGAATAGTGTTTATAGAATTATAATGGGGGGATAGTGTTTATAGAATTATAATGGGGAATAGTGTTTATAGAATTATAATGGGGGAATAGTGTTTATAGAAGTATAATGGGGAATAGTGTTTATATTATAATGGGGAATAGTGTTTATAGAATTATAATGGAATAGTGTTTATAGAATTATAATGGGGAATAGTGTTTATAGAATTATAATGGGGAAAAGTGTTTATAGAATTATAATGGGGAATAGTGTTTATAGAATTATAATGGGGGATAGTGTTTATAGAATTATAATGAGGATAGATATTTATAGAATTATAATGAGTATGTTAAACATTACTATTATATAAACACTATACCCCCCCATTATATCTCAATACATCTTCCCCCATTATATCTATAAACATATTCCCATTATAATTCTATAAACACTATTCCCCATTATACTCTGCCATCTCATATAAACACTCATAATTCTATAACATTAGCCCCATTATAATTTACAAACACTATTCCCCCATTACATTCATACTTTCCCATTATTCTATAAACACTCCCCCCATTATAATTCTATAAACACTTCCCATTACATTCTAAAAACTTCATTATATTCCTATAAACACTATTCCCACTCTATTATAAGCACTGTTCCCCATTATAATTCTATAAACATCATTCCCCCTTTATAATTCATAAACACATTCCTCATTATAAACACTATTCCCATTTATTATATAAACAATAGTATTCATGAAACATTATAATTTATAAACATTATTCACTATATAAGACATTCCCCATTATAAACACTGTGTTTATAGAATTATAATGGGGAATAGTGTTTATAGAATTATAATGGGGAATAGTGTTTATAGAATTATAATGGGGAATAGTGTTTATAGAATATAATGGGGGAATAGTGTTTATAGAATTATAATGGGGAATAGTGTTTATAGAATTATAATGGGAGATAGTGTTTATAGAATTATAATGGGGGAATAGTGTTTATAGAATTATAATGGGGAATAGTGTTTATAGAATTATAATGGGGAATAGTGTTTATAGAATTATAATGGGGGAATAGTGTTTATAGAATTATAATGGGGAATAGTGTTTATAGAATTATAATGGGGAATAGTGTTTATAGAATTATAATGGGGGAATAGTGTTTATATAATTATAATGGGGAATAGTGTTTATAGAATTATAATGGGGAATAGTGTTTATAGAATTATAATGGGGGAATAGTGTTTATAGAATTATAATGGGGGAATAGTGTTTATAGAATTATAATGGGGAATAGTGTTTATAGAATTATAATGGGGAATAGTGTTTATAGAATTATAATGGGGAATAGTGTTTATAGAATTATAATGGGGGAATAGTGTTTATAGAATTATAATGGGGGAATAGTGTTTATAGAATTATAATGGGAGAATAGTGTTTATAGAATTATAATGGGGAATAGTGTTTATAGAATTATAATGGGGGAATAGTGTTTATAAATTATAATGGGAGATAGTGTTTATAGAATTATAATGGGGAATAGTGTTTATAGAATTATAATGGGGAATAGTGTTTATAGAATTATAATGGGGGAATAGTGTTTATAGAATTATAATGGGGAATAGTGTTTATAGAATTATAATGGGGAATAGTGTTTATAGAATTATAATGGGGGAATAGTGTTTATAGAATTATAATGGGGGAATAGTGTTTATAGAATTATAATGGGAATAGTGTTTATAGAATATAATGGGGGATAGTGTTTATAAATATAATGGGAATAGTGTTTATAGAATTATAATGGGGGAATAGTGTTTATAAATAGGGGGAATAGTGTTTATAGAATTATAATGGGGGAATAGTGTTTATAAATGGAGGGAATAGTGTTTATAGAATTATAATGGGGGAATAGTGTTTATAGAATTATAATGGGGAAATAGTGTTTATAAATTATAATGGGGAATAGTGTTTATAGAATTATAATGGGGAATAGTGTTTATAGAATTATAATGGGGAATAGTGTTTATAGAATTATAATGGAGAATAGTGTTTATAGAATATAATGGGGAATAGTGTTTATAGAATTATAATGGGGAATAGTGTTTATAGAATTATAATGGGGAATAGTGTTTATAGAATTATAATGGGGAATAGTGTTTATAGAATTATAATGGGGAATAGTGTTTATAGAATTATAATGGGGGAATAGTGTTTATAGAATTATAATGGGGAATAGTGTTTATAGAATCATAATGGGGAATAGTGTTTATAATTAATGGGGAATAGTGTTTATAGAATTATAATGGGGAATAGTGTTTATGTATAATGGGAATAGTGTTTATAGAATTATAATGGGGAATAGTGTTTATAGAATTATAATGGGGGAATAGTGTTTATAGAATTATAATGGGGAATAGTGTTTATATAATGGGGAATAGTGTTTATAGAATTATAATGAAGTAGTATTTTATAGAGTATTTATAATGGGGAATAGTGTTTATAGAATTATAATGGGGGAATAGTGTTTATAGAATTATAATGGGGAATAGTGTTTATAGAATTATAATGGGAATAGTGTTTATAGAATTATAATGGGGAATAGTGTTTATAGAATTATAATGGGGGAATAGTGTTTATAGAATTATAATGGGGAATAGTGTTTTATAGAATTATAATGGGGGGATAGTGTTTATAATGGGGAATAGTGTTTATAGAATTATAATGGGGAATAGTGTTTTATAGAATTATAATGGGGGATAGTGTTTATAGAATTATAATGGGGGAATAGTGTTTATAGAATTATAATGGGGAATAGTGTTTATAGAATTATAATGGGGAATAGTGTTTATAGAATTATAATGGGGGAATAGTGTTTATAGAATTATAATGGGGGAATAGTGTTTATAGAATTATAATGGGGGAATAGTGTTTATAGAATTATAATGGGGAATAGTGTTTATAATGGGGAATAGTGTTTATAGATTATAATGGAGAATAGTGTTTATAGAAGTATAATGGGGAATAGTGTTTATAATGGGGAATAGTGTTTATAGAATTATAATGGGGAATAGTGTTTATAGAATTATAATGGGGGAATAGTGTTTATAGAATTATAATGGGGGGATAGTGTTTATAGAATTATAATGGGGGAATAGTGTTTATAGAATTATAATGGGAATAGTGTTTATAGAATTATAATGGGGAATAGTGTTTATAGAATTATAATGGGGAATAGTGTTTATAGAATTATAATGGGAATAGTGTTTATAATATAGGGGAATAGTGTTTATAGAATTATAATGGGGGATAGTGTTTATAGAATTATAATGGGGGAATAGTGTTTATAGAATTATAATGGGGGAATAGTGTTTATAGAATTATAATGGGGGAATAGTGTTTATAGAATATAATGGGGAATAGTGTTTATAAATTATAATGGGGAATAGTGTTTATAGAATTATAATGGGGAATAGTGTTTATAGAATTATAATGGGGGAATAGTGTTTATAGAATTATAATGGGGAATAGTGTTTATAGAATTATAATGGGGATAGTGTTTATAAAGAATTATAATGGGGAATAGTGTTTATAGAATTATAATGGGGAATAGTGTTTATAGAATTATAATGGGGGAATAGTGTTTATAGAATTATAATGGGGGAATAGTGTTTATAGAATTATAATGGGGAATAGTGTTTATAGAATTATAATGGGGAATAGTGTTTATAATGAGGAATAGTGTTTATAGAATTATAATGGGGAATAGTGTTTATAGAATTATAATGGGGGAATAGTGTTTATAAATTATAATGGAGAATAGTGTTTATAGAATTATAATGGGGAATAGTGTTTATAGAATTATAATGGGGAATAGTGTTTATAGAATTATAATGGGGAATAGTGTTTATAGAATTATAATGGGGAATAGTGTTTATAGAATTATAATGGGGAATAGTGTTTATAGAATTATAATGGGGGAATAGTGTTTATAATGAGAATAGTGTTTATAGAATTATAATGGGGGATAGTGTTTATAGATAATGGGGAATAGTGTTTATAGAATTATAATGGAGAATAGTGTTTATAGAATTATAATGGGGAATAGTGTTTTATAGAATTATAATGGGGAATAGTGTTTATAGAATTATAATGGGGAATAGTGTTTATAGAATTATAATGGGGAATAGTATTTATAGAATTATAATGGGGGAATAGTGTTTATAGAATTATAATGGGGAATAGTGTTTATAGAATTATAATGGGGAATAGTGTTTATAGAATTATAATGGGGGAATAGTGTTTATAGAATTATAATGGGGAATAGTGTTTATAGAATTATAATGGGGGAATAGTGTTTATAATGGGGAATAGTGTTTATAGAATTATAATGGGGAATAGTGTTTATAGAATTATAATGGGGAATAGTGTTTATAGAATTATAATGGGGAATAGTGTTTATAGAATATAATGGGGGAATAGTGTTTATAGAATTATAATGGGGGAATAGTGTTTATAGAATTATAATGGGGAATAGTGTTTATAGAATTATAATGGGGGAATAGTGTTTATAGAATTATAATGGGGAATAGTGTTTATAGAATTATAATGGGGAATAGTGTTTATAGAATTATAATGGGGGAATAGTGTTTATAGAATTATAATGGGGGAATAGTGTTTATATTAATTAGAGAATAGTGTTTATAGAATTATAATGGGGGAATAGTGTTTATAGAATTATAATGGGGAATAGTGTTTATAGAATTATAATGGGGAATAGTGTTTATAGAATTATAATGGGGAATAGTGTTTATAGAGTTATAATGGGGAATAGTGTTTTATAGAATTATAATGGGGGAAATAGTGTTTATAGAATTATAATGGGGAATAGTGTTTATAGAATTATAATGGGGAATAGTGTTTATAGAATTATAATGGGGAATAGTGTTTATAGAATTATAATGGGGAATAGTGTTTATAGAATTATAATGGGGAATAGTGTTTATAGAATTATAATGGGGAATAGTGTTTATAGAATTATAATGGGGAATAGTGTTTATAGAATTATAATGGGAATAGTGTTTATAGAATTATAATGGGGAATAGTGTTTATAGAATTATAATGGGGAATAGTGTTTATAATGGGAGATAGTGTTTATAGAATTATAATGGGGAATAGTGTTTATAGAATTATAATGGGGAATAGTATTTATAATTATAATGGGGATAGTGTTTATAGAATTATAATGGGATAGTGTTTATAGAATTATAATGGGGGAATAGTGTTTATAGAATTATAATGGGGGAATAGTGTTTATAGAATTATAATGGGGAATAGTGTTTATAGAATTATAATGGGGAATAGTGTTTATAGAATTATAATGGGGAAATAGTGTTTATAGAATTATAATGGGGAATAGTGTTTATAGAATTATAATGGGGGAATAGTGTTTATAATTGGGGAAATAGTGTTTATAGAATTATAATGGGGAATAGTGTTTATAGAATTATAATGGGGGAATAGTGTTTATAGAATTATAATGGGGGAATAGTGTTTATAGAATTATAATGGGGAATAGTGTTTATAATGGGGAATAGTGTTTATAGAATTATAATGGGGATAGTGTTTATAGAATTATAATGGGGGAATAGTGTTTATAGAATTATAATGGGGATAGTGTTTTATAATAGAGGAAATAGTATTTATAGAATTATAATGGGGAATAGTGTTTATAGAATTATAATGGGGGAATAGTGTTTATAGAATTATAATGGGGGAATAGTGTTTATAGAATTATAATGGGGAATAGTGTTTATAGAATTATAATGGGGGAATAGTATTTATAGAATTATAACGGGGGAATAGTGTTTATAGAATTATAATGGGGAATAGTGTTTATAGAATTATAATGGGGAATAGTGTTTATAGAATTATAATGGGGAATAGTGTTTATAGAATATAATGGGGAATAGTGTTTATAGAATTATAATGGGGAAATAGTGTTTATAATTATAATGGGGGAATAGTGTTTATAGAATTATAATGGGGAATAGTGTTTATAGAATTATAATGGGGAATAGTGTTTATAGAATTATAATGGGGAATAGTGTTTATAGAATTATAATGGGGAATAGTGTTTATAGAATTATAATGGGGAATAGTGTTTATAGAATTATAATGGGGGAATAGTGTTTATAGAATTATAATGGGGAATAGTGTTTATAGAATTATAATGGGGGAATAGTGTTTATAGAATTATAATAGGGGAATAGTGTTTATAGAATTATAATGGAGGGAATAGTATTTATAATTATAATGGGGGAATAGTGTTTATAGAATTATAATGGGGATAGTGTTTATAGAATTATAATGGGGGGATAGTGTTTATAATGGGGGGAATAGTGTTTATAGAATTATAATGGGGAATAGTGTTTATAGAATTATAATGGGGGAATAGTGTTTATAGAATATAATGGGGAATAGTGTTTATAAATTATAATGGGGGAATAGTGTTGTATAATGGGGGAATAGTGTTTATAGAATATAATGGGGAATAGTGTTTATAGAATTATAATGGGGAATAGTGTTTATAGAATTATAATGGGGGATAGTGTTTATAGAATTATAATGGGGAATAGTGTTTATAGAATTATAATGGGGAATAGTGTTTATAGAATTATAATGGAATAGTGTTTATAAATCTAATGGGGGAATAGTATTTATAGAATTATAATGGAGAATAGTGTTTATAAATTATAATGGGGGATAGTGTTTATAGAATTATAATGGGGAATAGTGTTTATAGAATTATAATGGGGGATAGTGTTTATAGATTATAATGGGGAATAGTGTTTATAGAATTATAATGGGGGAATAGTGTTTATAGAATTATAATGGGGGATAGTGTTTATAGAATTATAATGGGGGAATAGTGTTTATAGAATTATAATGGGGGAATAGTGTTTATAGAATTATAATGGGGGAATAGTGTTTATAGAACTATAATGGGGGAATAGTGTTTATAGAATTATAATGGGGAATAGTGTTTATAGAATTATAATGGGGGAATAGTTTTTATAGAATTATAATGGGGAATAGTGTTTATAGAATTATAATGGGGATAGTGTTTATAGAATTATAATGGGGGAATAGTGTTTATAAATTATAATGGAATAGTGTTTATAGAATTATAATGAGGGGGATAGTGTTTATAGAATTATAATGGGGAATAGTATTTATAGAATTATAATGGGGAATAGTGTTTTATAGAATTATAATGGGGGATAGTGTTTATAGAATTATAATGGGGAATAGTGTTTATAGAATTATAATGGGAATAGTGTTTATAGAATTATAATGGGGAATAGTGTTTATAGAATTATAATGGGAGAATAGTGTTTATAAATTATAATGGGAATAGTGTTTATAGAATTATAATGGGGAATAGTGTTTATAGAATATAATGGGGGAATAGTATTTATAATGGGGGAATAGTGTTTATAGAATTATAATGGGGAATAGTGTTTATAGAATTATAATGGGGGAATAGTGTTTATAGAATTATAATGGGGAATAGTGTTTATAGAATTATAATGGGGGAATAGTGTTTATAGAATTATAATGGAGGAATAGTGTTTATAGAATATAAAGAATAGTGTTTATAGAATTATAATGGGGAATAGTGTTTATAGAATATAATGGAGAATAGTGTTTATAGAATTATAATGGGGGGAATAGTGTTTATAGAATTATAATGGGGGAATAGTGTTTATAGAATTATAATGGGGGAATAGTGTTTTAGAATTATAATGGGGGATAGTGTTTATAGAATTATAATGGGGATAGTGTTTATAGAATTATAATGGGGGAATAGTGTTTATAGAATTATAATGGGGGAATAGTGTTTATAGAATTATAATGGGGAATAGTGTTTATAGAATTATAATGGGGAATAGTGTTTATAGAATTATAATGGGGGAATAGTGTTTATAAATATAATGGGGAATAGTGTTTATAGAATTATAATGGGGATAGTGTTTATAAATTATAATAGAAATAGTGTTTATAGTAATGAGAATAGTGTTTATAGAATTATAATGGGGAATAGTGTTTATAGAATTATAATGGGGAATAGTGTTTATAGAATTATAATGGGGAATAGTGTTTATAGAATTATAATGGGGAATAGTGTTTATAGAATTATAATGGGGAATAGTGTTTATAGAATTATAATGGGGGAATAGTGTTTATAGAATTATAATGGGGAGATAGTGTTTATAGATTATAATGGGGAATAGTGTTTATAGAATTATAATGGGGGAATAGTGTTTATAGAATTATAATGGGGGATAGTGTTTATAGAATTATAATGGGGAATAGTGTTTATAGAATATAATGGGGAATAGTGTTTATAGAATTATAATGGGAATAGTGTTTATAGAATTATAATGGGGAATAGTGTTTATAGAATTATAATGGGAATAGTGTTTATAGAATTATAATGGGGAATAGTGTTTATAATGGGGAATAGTGTTTATAGAATTATAATGGGGATAGTGTTTATAGAATTATAATGGGGAATAGTGTTTATAGAATTATAATGGGGAATAGTGTTTATAGAATTATAATGGGGAATAGTGTTTATAGAATTATAATGGGGGAATAGTATTTATAGAATTATAATGGGGAATAGTGTTTATAGAATTATAATGGGGGAATAGTGTTTATAGAATTATAATGGGGGAATAGTGTTTATAGAAGTATAATGGGGAATAGTGTTTATAGAAGTATAATGGGAATAGTGTTTATAGAATTATAATGGGGAATAGTGTTTATAGAACTATAATGGGGGATAGTGTTTATAGTTATAATGGAATAGTGTTTATAGAATTATAATGGGGAATAGTATTTTTAATTTAATGGGAATAGTGTTTATAGAATTATAATGGGGGAATAGTGTTTATAGAATATAATGGGGAAATAGTGTTTATAGAATTATAATGGGGAATAGTGTTTATAGAATTATAATGGGAATAGTGTTTATAATTATAATGGAGAATAGTGTTTATAGAATTATAATGGGAGAATAGTGTTTATAGAATTATAATGGGGAATAGTGTTTATAGAAGCTATAATGGGGAATAGTATTTTATAGAATTATAATGGGGGAATAGTGTTTATAGAATTATAATGGGGGAATAGTGTTTATAGAATTATAATGGGGAATAGTGTTTATAGAATTATAATGGGGGAATAGTATTTATAGAATTATAATGGGGATAGTGTTTATAGAATTATAATGGGGATAGTGTTTATAGAATTATAATGGGGAATAGTGTTTATAGAATTATAATGGGGAATAGTGTTTATAGAATTATAATGGGGAATAGTGTTTATAATTTGGGAATAGTGTTTATAGAATTATAATGGGGGATAGTGTTTATAGAATTATAATGGGGAATAGTATTTATAGAATTATAATGGGGGAATAGTGTTTATAGAATTATAATGGGGAATAGTGTTTATAGAATTATAATGGGGAATAGTGTTTATAGAATTATAATGGGGATAGTATTTATAGAATTATAATGGGGGGAATAGTGTTTATAGAATTATAATGGGGAATAGTGTTTATAGAATTATAATGGGGAATAGTGTTTATAGAATTATAATGGGGAATAGTGTTTATAGAGTATAATGAGGAATAGTGTTTATAGAATTATAATGGGGAATAGTGTTTATAGAATTATAATGGGGAATATGTTTATAATGGGGAATAGTGTTTATAGAATTATAATAGGGATAGTGTTTATAGAATATAATGGGGAATAGTGTTTATAGAATTATAATGGGGAATAGTGTTTATAGAATTATAATGGGGAATAGTGTTTATAGAATTATAATGGGGAATAGTGTTTATAAATTATAATGGGGAATAGTATTTATAGAATGTATAATGGGGAATAGTGTTTATAGAATTATAATGGGGAAATAGTGTTTATAGAATTATAATGGGGAAATAGTGTTTATAATATAATGGGGAATAGTGTTTATAGAAATATAATGGGGAATAGTGTTTATAGAATTATAATGGGGAATAGTGTTTATAATATAATGGAATGTGTTTATAATGGGGAATAGTGTTTATAGAAATTATAATGGGGAATAGTGTTTATATAATTATAATGGGGAATAGTGTTTATAGTAATTATAATGGGAATAGTGTTTATAGAATTATAATGGGGGATAGTGTTTATAGAATATAATGGGGGATAGTGTTTATAGAATTATAATGGGGAATAGTGTTTATAAAATTATAATGGAATAGTGTTTATAGAATTATAATGGGGAATAGTGTTTATAGAATTATAATGGGAATAGTGTTTATAGAATTATAATGGGGGAATAGTGTTTATAGAATTATAATGGGGAATAGTGTTTATAGAATTATAATGGGGAATAGTGTTTATAGAATTTAATGGGGAATAGTGTTTA